>NW_028319367.1:0-81241 GCF_062004578.1 Staurois parvus
GTTACTCAGGGACAGACAGAATTGTTACTGAGTGCCAGAGAATTGTTACTCGCACAGACACAAAATTGTTACTTGCACAGACACAGAATTGTTACTCGCACAGACACAGAATTGTTACTCAGGGCCACAGAATTCATACTCAGGGACAGACAGAATTGTTACTGAGTGCCAGAGAATTGTTACTTAGGGACAGACAGAATTGTTACTGAGTGCCAGAGAATTGTTACTCAGGGACAGACAGAATTGTTACTGAGTGCCAGAGAATTGTTACTCGCACAGACACAAAATTGTTACTTGCACAGACACAGAATTGTTACTCGCACAGACACAGAATTGTTACTCAGGGCCACAGAATTCATACTCAGGGACAGACAGAATTGTTACTGAGTGCCAGAGAATTGTTACTCAGGGACAGACAGAATTGTTACTGAGTGCCAGAGAATTGTTACTCAGGGACAGACAGAATTGTTACTGAGTGCCAGAGAATTGTTACTCAGGGACAGACAGAATTGTTACTGAGTGCCAGAGAATTGTTACTCAGGGACAGACAGAATTGTTACTGAGTGCCAGAGAATTGTTACTCGCACAGACACAAAATTGTTACTTGCACAGACACAGAATTGTTACTCGCACAGACACAGAATTGTTACTCAGGGCCACAGAATTCATACTCAGGGACAGACAGAATTGTTACTGAGTGCCAGAGAATTGTTACTCAGGGACAGACAGAATTGTTACTGAGTGCCAGAGAATTGTTACTCAGGGACAGACAGAATTGTTACTGAGTGCCAGAGAATTGTTACTCGCACAGACACAAAATTGTTACTTGCACAGACACAGAATTGTTACTCGCACAGACACAGAATTGTTACTCAGGGCCACAGAATTCATACTCAGGGACAGACAGAATTGTTACTGAGTGCCAGAGAATTGTTACTCAGGGACAGACAGAATTGTTACTGAGTGCCAGAGAATTGTTACTCAGGGACAGACAGAATTGTTACTGAGTGCCAGAGAATTGTTACTCGCACAGACACAAAATTGTTACTTGCACAGACACAGAATTGTTACTCGCACAGACACAGAATTGTTACTCAGGGCCACAGAATTCATACTCAGGGACAGACAGAATTGTTACTGAGTGCCAGAGAATTGTTACTTAGGGACAGACAGAATTGTTACTGAGTGCCAGAGAATTGTTACTCAGGGACAGACAGAATTGTTACTGAGTGCCAGAGAATTGTTACTCGCACAGACACAAAATTGTTACTTGCACAGACACAGAATTGTTACTCGCACAGACACAGAATTGTTACTCAGGGCCACAGAATTCATACTCAGGGACAGACAGAATTGTTACTGAGTGCCAGAGAATTGTTACTCAGGGACAGACAGAATTGTTACTGAGTGCCAGAGAATTGTTACTCAGGGACAGACAGAATTGTTACTGAGTGCCAGAGAATTGTTACTCAGGGACAGACAGAATTGTTACTGAGTGCCAGAGAATTGTTACTCAGGGACAGACAGAATTGTTACTGAGTGCCAGAGAATTGTTACTCGCACAGACACAAAATTGTTACTTGCACAGACACAGAATTGTTACTCGCACAGACACAGAATTGTTACTCAGGGCCACAGAATTCATACTCAGGGACAGACAGAATTGTTACTGAGTGCCAGAGAATTGTTACTCAGGGACAGACAGAATTGTTACTGAGTGCCAGAGAATTGTTACTCAGGGACAGACAGAATTGTTACTGAGTGCCAGAGAATTGTTACTCGCACAGACACAAAATTGTTACTTGCACAGACACAGAATTGTTACTCGCACAGACACAGAATTGTTACTGAGTGCCAGAGAATTGTTACTCAGGGACAGACAGAATTGTTACTGAGTGCCAGAGAATTGTTACTCAGGGACAGACAGAATTGTTACTGAGTGCCAGAGAATTGTTACTCAGGGACAGACAGAATTGTTACTGAGTGCCAGAGAATTGTTACTCGCACAGACACAAAATTGTTACTTGCACAGACACAGAATTGTTACTCGCACAGACACAGAATTGTTACTCAGGGCCACAGAATTCATACTCAGGGACAGACAGAATTGTTACTGAGTGCCAGAGAATTGTTACTCAGGGACAGACAGAATTGTTACTGAGTGCCAGAGAATTGTTACTCGCACAGACACAAAATTGTTACTTGCACAGACACAGAATTGTTACTCGCACAGACACAGAATTGTTACTCAGGGCCACAGAATTCATACTCAGGGACAGACAGAATTGTTACTGAGTGCCAGAGAATTGTTACTCAGGGACAGACAGAATTGTTACTGAGTGCCAGAGAATTGTTACTCAGGGACAGACAGAATTGTTACTGAGTGCCAGAGAATTGTTACTCGCACAGACACAAAATTGTTACTTGCACAGACACAGAATTGTTACTCGCACAGACACAGAATTGTTACTCGCACAGACACAGAATTGTTACTCAGGGCCACAGAATTCATACTCAGGGACAGACAGAATTGTTACTGAGTGCCAGAGAATTGTTACTCAGGGACACCTAATCGTTGAATTAAATAGTATGTCAGACAACATGCAGAGGAGTGGCAGAGGAGGCAATGTTTTAGGAGCGAGCAGACGTGGCAGCAGAGGAAGGGGTCAAGGCAGCAGTATTCGCAGCCAGAGGCCAGTGCTCCCGGTGTCATCCAGCGGTCGTGTCTCCACCGACAACCCTGCCGTCATTGATTGGTTGGCTCGGTCGTCTTCCTCTTCCCAGGTCACCTCTGACACCTACAGCCAACGGTCGGTGGGTACGTCAGACACAACCGTTAGTTGGCATGGCCCGGGACCAAGCCCACTGAAATCACGTGTCCTCTACCTGCCCCTGTCCTTTGCTGTTCCCTCACCAAGCGAAGTATCGCATGCTGTGGGCTCAGCCCCACTGTACAGTGAGGAAGAGCTAACAGAGGGCGGTCAGGAACGGGGGGAGACATCGGCCTTTTCAGCAGCCAAGCGAACAAGTACTGGCGAGGAGAGTGGCTCGGTAGCCGGTCTAGAGACAGGTCTGTCTCCTGACCCAGACGCAGCCGAGGGGGCTAGTAGTGAGGCGGAGACCCTACTTGATGATGAGGAGGTTGATCGCACTTGGCAGCCTCGTCGTCATCAGGCAATTTCTTCCGCATCATCAGGAGAAGAGGGTGGCAGCTTGGCAGCGAGCAAAACAGTCGGTGGGTTGCCCAGGAGACAGCAGCAGGGTCGCATCAGTGTCAGTGGAGCCAAACGTCCACGGAGTAGAGCACCAGCTCCACTGCAGCCTACCACCACGGCCAGTAGTGGTGCCGGTGCGCACGGAGGAAGTAGCAGTCAGCCAGTGAAGAGTAGCGGGGGCAAAGTTTCCTACTCGGTGGTGTGGCAATTTTTCCTCAAGCCGCCCGAGGAAGTAAACGTAGCCGTATGTCGACTATGTGGCCAGAAATGCAAGCGTGGCCAGGGGGCCCATGTTGGGACTACAGCGTTGCGTCAGCATATGCAGCGTCACCATTCGGTGGCCTGGGAAAACCGTGATAAACATACGGCGGTTCTGCCTGCCCCAGCCCCCGCTCCATCACCCGCTCCGTTACTTGCTCCGTCACCCGACGTCGTCAATCGCCCTCTATCAGCCAGTCAAGGCTCCAACACCTCTGCTGAGGGGAGTTGTCGCTCATTGGCATCTTCCGCTCGTTCAGATGCTCCTTCTCCTGCTACTCCTCTTCTCGGATTCCGTCAACAGTCTTTCTTGGAATCCGTATCCAAGAGACAACAGTTTGCGAGCACGCACCCGACGGTGCAAAAGCTGAACGTCCTCCTGTCCAAGTTGCTGGTGCTGCAGTCCCTCCCTTTCCAACTGGTGGACTCAGCACCTTTCCGAGAAATGATGGCTTGTGCCGCGCCGCGGTGGAGAGTGCCAAGCCGTCATTTCTTTGCCCAAAAGGCAGTGCCAGCCCTGCATTCACATGTAGAAGAGATGGTGGGCCAGTCTTTGAGCATGTCGGTCTCTGCCAAAGTGCACGGCAGCGCCGACGTGTGGAGCTGTAACTACGGTCAGGGACAGTACATGTCATTTACGGCCCACTGGGTGAACGTGGTGCCGGCACAGCCGCACCAGCAACTTGGACAGGTCACGACGCTTTTGCCTCCACGTTTGCACGTCCTTGGTCCAGCAAGCATGTCCGCCTCTACCACCTCTTTTTCCGCCGTGTCCTCAGCCGCCACCCCCGTGCCAAGTCCCATTACCCGACCGGCATATCACATGTGCAGGGCGCAACGGTGTCACGCTGTGCTGCACCTGGTATGCCTTGGCGAACGTAGTCACACAGGGGAGGAACTGCTGAGTGTAATGAACAGAGAAATCGACAGATGGCTGTCTCCGCGCAAACTAAAAATCGGAACCATGTTGACTGACAACGGAAAGAACATGGTGTCTGCTCTGCGTCAAGGAAGGTTGTGCCATGCGCCATGCATGGCTCACGTGTTCAATCTGGTTGTCAAGCGGTTCCTAAAATCCACCATCCCACTGCAAGACATCCTTAAAATGTCACGTAAACTGTGCATGCATTTCAGCCATTCCTACACCGCAAAGAACACCCTCATTGAGCTGCAGCGGCAGAACGGAATTCCACAGCATCGCCTGATCTGCGACGTTGCAACAAGGTGGAATTCAACCCTACACATGTTAGACCGCCTTTACGAGCAGCGAAAGGCCATCACCGATTTCCTGATGTTACAAGCGGATAAAGGTACTCCCCTGTGTAACTTAGATGTCAGCCATTGGCAGCTCATGCGTGACACCTGCCGCTTGCTCAGGCCCTTTGAGGAGGCCACGCTATTCGTGAGTCGGCAGGACTATGGGATGAACGACGTCATTCCTCTGTTGCACGTCCTGGAACAAATGCTGTTAACAATGGCTGGTCAGGGTGCGGTAGATGTGGCGCACAGATCTCAACGCCACATGACCCCTGTGGGGGCAGGACAGGAAGAAGAGGAGGAGGTAGAGGAGGACATTTGTGCTCAGGAATTATTGAGTGAAATGGGTGGTTTTTCCACTCAGCGGACAGGAGTGGAGGAGCAGGAGCATCTGGTAGAGGAGGAGGAGGAGGAGACAGAGGACCCAGACGCACCGTGGCAGTATGCTGTGGAGATGGAGGCAGGGAGTCCCTCGCATTCCTTGGCACAAATGGCCCATAGCATGCTCGGTTGCTTGCGTAGCGACAGCCGAATAATAACCATCAGACAGAGGGATGACTTTTGGCTGTCCACCTTGTTGGACCCTCGCTACCGGTCCAAAATGGTGGCCTTTTTCACACCTGCTGAGAGGGAGGCCAAAATTACGTACTATAAAAACCACCTATGTAGTCAGTTGGTCTCTGCCTTTGTGCGCCAACGTCCATCCTCAGACACTGTGGGCCCTGTGCGCTCACGTTCCGCTGGCATGGCAGCAGGGGAGGGGTGGGGTGGTAGGAGCAGTGGCAGCTCCACCAGCAGTGGCTGCCTCAGTCTGCAGTCGATGATGAGTAGCTTTCTTCACCAGCGCAGTGAGGAAACTACTAACCAGCCGCAGCAGCAGCAGCAGCATCAGGTGGACCTGGAGCAGGAGCTCAAACAACAGGCTTGGGCCTACTTGGACAGCACCCTGCCAACCGAGGTAGACAATCCCCTTGACTACTGGGCAACGAAACTTGACCTTTGGCCCCAACTAGCTGAATTTGCCCTTGAAAGGCTGTCATGCCCGGCCAGTAGCGTGGCATCGGAGCGCGTGTTTAGTGCGGCAGAAGGTATTGTAACTCCGCGGAGGACACGACTGTCCACCCAAAGTGTGGAGAGACTCACGTTTGTGAAAATGAATCAGGCGTGGATTAGTCTGGATTTCAAACCACCAGTTCCTGACACAACTGACTAAATCCGCCATGAATCATGCCTCAAACATGTGCCACTTTCAGGTCTCCTCACACTGCTGGTGTGTTTAATTTTTTGACATAGGGTGCTGGCAGATTACGGGCCTCCTATAGCTGCTGCCAGGCCCCTAATCTGCCATAGGCCCCTATATACCGCCTCCTCATGCTGCTGCTAGGTCCAGAGTCTCTCATGGGTCCCTGTACGGCCTCCCATTGCTGCTGTCTCCATCGCCACACTCTGCTGCCATGTGCCACTTTCAGGTCTCTTCACACTGCTGGTGTGTTTAATTTTTTGACATAGGGTGCAGGCAGATTACGGGCCTCACATAGCTGCTGCCAGGCCCCTAATCTGCCATGGGCCCCTATATACCGCCTCCTCATGCTGCTGCCAAGTCCAGAGTCTCTCATGGGTCCCTGTACGGCCTCCCATTGCTGCTGTCTCCATCGCCACACTCTGCTGCCATGTGCCACTTTCAGGTCTCTTCACACTGCTGGTGTGTTAAATTTTTTGACATAGGGTGCAGGCAGATTACGGGCCTCACATAGCTGCTGCCAGGCCCCTAATCTGCCATGGGCCCCTATATACCGCCTCCTCATGCTGCTGCCAAGTCTAGAGTCTGTCATGGGTCCCTGTACGGCCTCCCATTGCTGCTGTCTCCATCGCCACACTCTGCCATGTGCCACTTTCAGGTCTCTTCACACTGCTGGTGTGTTTAATTTTTTGACATAGGGTGCAGGCAGATTACGGGCCTCACATAGCTGCTGCCAGGCCCCTAATCTGCCATGGGCCCCTATATACCGCCTCCTCATGCTGCTGCCAAGTCTAGAGTCTGTCATGGGTCCCTGTACGGCCTCCCATTGCTGCTGTCTCCATCGCCACACTCTGCCATGTGCCACTTTCAGGTCTCTTCACACTGCTGGTGTGTTTAATTTTTTGACATAGGGTGCAGGCAGATTACGGGCCTCACATAGCTGCTGCCAGGCCCCTAATCTGCCATGGGCCCCTATATACCGCCTCCTCATGCTGCTGCCAAGTCCAGAGTCTCTCATGGGTCCCTGTACGGCCTCCCATTGCTGCTGTCTCCATCGCCACACTCTGCTGCCATGTGCCACTTTCAGGTCTCTTCACACTGCTGGTGTGTTAAATTTTTTGACATAGGGTGCAGGCAGATTACGGGCCTCACATAGCTGCTGCCAGGCCCCTAATCTGCCATGGGCCCCTATATACCGCCTCCTCATGCTGCTGCCAAGTCTAGAGTCTGTCATGGGTCCCTGTACGGCCTCCCATTGCTGCTGTCTCCATCGCCACACTCTGCCATGTGCCACTTTCAGGTCTCTTCACACTGCTGGTGTGTTTAATTTTTTGACATAGGGTGCAGGCAGATTACGGGCCTCACATAGCTGCTGCCAGGCCCCTAATCTGCCATGGGCCCCTATATACCGCCTCCTCATGCTGCTGCCAAGTCTAGAGTCTGTCATGGGTCCCTGTACGGCCTCCCATTGCTGCTGTCTCCATCGCCACACTCTGCTGCCATGTGCCACTTTCAGGTCTCTTCACACTGCTGGTGTGTTAAATTTTTTGACATAGGGTGCAGGCAGATTACGGGCCTCACATAGCTGCTGCCAGGCCCCTAATCTGCCATGGGCCCCTATATACCGCCTCCTCATGCTGCTGCCAAGTCTAGAGTCTGTCATGGGTCCCTGTACGGCCTCCCATTGCTGCTGTCTCCATCGCCACACTCTGCCATGTGCCACTTTCAGGTCTCTTCACACTGCTGGTGTGTTTAATTTTTTGACATAGGGTGCAGGCAGATTACGGGCCTCACATAGCTGCTGCCAGGCCCCTAATCTGCCATGGGCCCCTATATACCGCCTCCTCATGCTGCTGCCAAGTCCAGAGTCTCTCATGGGTCCCTGTACGGCCTCCCATTGCTGCTGTCTCCATCGCCACACTCTGCCATGTGCCACTTTCAGGTCTCTTCACACTGCTGGTGTGTTTAATTTTTTGACATAGGGTGCAGGCAGATTACGGGCCTCACATAGCTGCTGCCAGGCCCCTAATCTGCCATGGGCCCCTATATACCGCCTCCTCATGCTGCTGCCAAGTCTAGAGTCTGTCATGGGTCCCTGTACGGCCTCCCATTGCTGCTGTCTCCATCGCCACACTCTGCCATGTGCCACTTTCAGGTCTCTTCACACTGCTGGTGTGTTTAATTTTTTGACATAGGGTGCAGGCAGATTACGGGCCTCACATAGCTGCTGCCAGGCCCCTAATCTGCCATGGGCCCCTATATACCGCCTCCTCATGCTGCTGCCAAGTCCAGAGTCTCTCATGGGTCCCTGTACGGCCTCCCATTGCTGCTGTCTCCATCGCCACACTCTGCTGCCATGTGCCACTTTCAGGTCTCTTCACACTGCTGGTGTGTTAAATTTTTTGACATAGGGTGCAGGCAGATTACGGGCCTCACATAGCTGCTGCCAGGCCCCTAATCTGCCATGGGCCCCTATATACCGCCTCCTCATGCTGCTGCCAAGTCTAGAGTCTGTCATGGGTCCCTGTACGGCCTCCCATTGCTGCTGTCTCCATCGCCACACTCTGCCATGTGCCACTTTCAGGTCTCTTCACACTGCTGGTGTGTTTAATTTTTTGACATAGGGTGCAGGCAGATTACGGGCCTCACATAGCTGCTGCCAGGCCCCTAATCTGCCATGGGCCCCTATATACCGCCTCCTCATGCTGCTGCCAAGTCTAGAGTCTGTCATGGGTCCCTGTACGGCCTCCCATTGCTGCTGTCTCCATCGCCACACTCTGCCATGTGCCACTTTCAGGTCTCTTCATACTGCTGGTGTGTTTAATTTTTTGACATAGGGTGCAGGCAGATTACGGGCCTCACATAGCTGCTGCCAGGCCCCTAATCTGCCATGGGCCCCTATATACCGCCTCCTCATGCTGCTGCCAAGTCCAGAGTCTCTCATGGGTCCCTGTACGGCCTCCCATTGCTGCTGTCTCCATCGCCACACTCTGCTGCCATGTGCCACTTTCAGGTCTCTTCACACTGCTGGTGTGTTAAATTTTTTGACATAGGGTGCAGGCAGATTACGGGCCTCACATAGCTGCTGCCAGGCCCCTAATCTGCCATGGGCCCCTATATACCGCCTCCTCATGCTGCTGCCAAGTCTAGAGTCTGTCATGGGTCCCTGTACGGCCTCCCATTGCTGCTGTCTCCATCGCCACACTCTGCCATGTGCCACTTTCAGGTCTCTTCACACTGCTGGTGTGTTTAATTTTTTGACATAGGGTGCAGGCAGATTACGGGCCTCACATAGCTGCTGCCAGGCCCCTAATCTGCCATGGGCCCCTATATACCGCCTCCTCATGCTGCTGCCAAGTCTAGAGTCTGTCATGGGTCCCTGTACGGCCTCCCATTGCTGCTGTCTCCATCGCCACACTCTGCCATGTGCCACTTTCAGGTCTCTTCATACTGCTGGTGTGTTTAATTTTTTGACATAGGGTGCAGGCAGATTACGGGCCTCACATAGCTGCTGCCAGGCCCCTAATCTGCCATGGGCCCCTATATACCGCCTCCTCATGCTGCTGCCAAGTCCAGAGTCTCTCATGGGTCCCTGTACGGCCTCCCATTGCTGCTGTCTCCATCGCCACACTCTGCTGCCATGTGCCACTTTCAGGTCTCTTCACACTGCTGGTGTGTTAAATTTTTTGACATAGGGTGCAGGCAGATTACGGGCCTCACATAGCTGCTGCCAGGCCCCTAATCTGCCATGGGCCCCTATATACCGCCTCCTCATGCTGCTGCCAAGTCCAGAGTCTCTCATGGGTCCCTGTACGGCCTCCCATTGCTGCTGTCTCCATCGCCACACTCTGCTGCCATGTGCCACTTTCAGGTCTCTTCACACTGCTGGTGTGTTAAATTTTTTGACATAGGGTGCAGGCAGATTACGGGCCTCACATAGCTGCTGCCAGGCCCCTAATCTGCCATGGGCCCCTATATACCGCCTCCTCATGCTGCTGCCAAGTCCAGAGTCTCTCATGGGTCCCTGTACGGCCTCCCATTGCTGCTGTCTCCATCGCCACACTCTGCTGCCATGTGCCACTTTCAGGTCTCTTCACACTGCTGGTGTGTTAAATTTTTTGACATAGGGTGCAGGCAGATTACGGGCCTCACGTAGCTGCTGCCAGGCCCCTAATCTGCCATGGGCCCCTATATACCGCCTCCTCATGCTGCTGCCAAGTCTAGAGTCTCTCATGGGTCCCTGTACGGCCTCCCATTGCTGCTGTCTCCATCGCCACACTCTGCCATGTGCCACTTTCAGGTCTCTTCACACTGCTGGTGTGTTTAATTTTTTGACATAGGGTGCAGGCAGATTACGGGCCTCACATAGCTGCTGCCAGGCCCCTAATCTGCCATGGGCCCCTATATACCGCCTCCTCATGCTGCTGCCAAGTCCAGAGTCTCTCATGGGTCCCTGTACGGCCTCCCATTGCTGCTGTCTCCATCGCCACACTCTGCTGCCATGTGCCACTTTCAGGTCTCTTCACACTGCTGGTGTGTTAAATTTTTTGACATAGGGTGCTGGCAGATTACGGGCCTCCCATTGCTGCTGCCAGACATGTAATCTGCCATGGGCCCCCGTACCGACTCCTCATGCTGTGACGTTGCAACAAGGTGTAATTCAACCCTACATATGTTAGACCGCCTTTACGAACAGCTAAAGGCCATCACAGATTTCCTGATGTTAAAAGCGGATAAAGGTACTCCCTGTGTAACTTAGATGTCAGCCATTGTCAGCTCATGTGTGACACCTGCGCTTGCTCAGGCCCTTTGAGGAGGCCACGCTATTCGTGAGTCGGCAGGACTATGGGATGAATGAGGTCAAATCGGCCATGGGCCCCCGTACCGCCTGTTCACGCTGATGCTGGTCCCACAGTGTGACCTGGGTCCCTGTACGGCCTCCCATTGCTTCCACTCTGCCATGTGCCACTTTGAAATCTCCTCACACTCCTGCGGTTGTCCATTTTGTCATAGGTTGCTGGCAGATTACAGGCCTTCCATTGGTGCCACCAAGCCCCATATCGGCCATGGGCCCCCGTACCGCCTGGTCACGCTGCTGCTGGGCCCACAGTGTGACCTGGGTCCCTGTACCGCCTCCCATTGCTCCCACTCTGCCATGTGCCACTTTCAGGTCTCCTCACGCTCCTGCTGGTTTCCATTTTGTCATAGGTTGCTGTATGGCCTCCCATTGCTGCTGCCTCCACCGCCACACTGTGGCTCCAAACACTGGTTTTGGCCCCGTGACTGGCCAAAGGAGTGAAGTGTGCAGTGATTCTAAGATCGACGGCACTCATCTGCATGTCATACTGACAGACAGTATTATTTCTCTTCCCCAGCAGACTCCAAGGGCATTTAAATTAAAGGTACAGTGTTCTGCACTAATATTAAGTCTCTCTGAAGCCTAGAAACACCCTTTTTTAAGTTAAATTCACAGCGAATTTATTCGACTCGAATCGAATATTGTCCACGAATTCGCCGAATCAGTCGAATCGAATTTTTCATTTCTTCGCTCATCTCTAGTCAAAAGTATAATGTACAGTGTAACATAGACTATAGAAAGAAAAGAGAGGAGTTTAATGCACAGCATAGACAATGCAGAGAAGGGGCCAGGAGTAACATATACTGTTTAGAGTACACAGTTAGTGTTTGTCGGTCTTAAGTGTTTTACTTTGATTGTGAATAAGCAATGAAAAATATGTGAGCCAAAAACATGTTGAGCGTGTGTCATCTAATGTTCTTGTCAGTATTGTGTGTTTTTTACATGTGTTGTGCTCTGGCCAGAGTGGATTACTTCTCTTGCACATTATTTGGTCTGAGTTTTCTCTGTGGTAAAAGTGGATGCCTGGTTTGGATCTATCTATCTAAATATTTGTCTGTATTTTTCTATGGATCAAGGATAAAAGGGCTGATTGGCTGTAAAGCTGATACTCCGGGCAAAAAGGTCCTGCTGTCTATCCTCCGTAAAGGGGTATACCTTCTTCCCCATTTTACAGTCGAGACTGGGCACACCGACGGGACAGCAGTGCAGAGTTCCAACTCTTCGTTTTCGAACTCTAAGAAGCGATCTCTTTACACAGCGATCGACCTAGGAGAGGGATCAGCCAAGAGGGCCTCTAAGAGACGTACTTGCGAACAGTATAGAAGCTCCATAAGCCCTTCATATCAAAGAATCAGAATATGCTGAGAAGAGGTCAGAAGTGTAATGTGAAACATAGCTTTTTAATGTACAATAAAGACTATACAGAAAAATGGTCAGGAGTACAACGTACAACATACACTATACTGGGAATGGGTCAAAAGTATAATGTACAGTGTAACATAGACTATAGAAAGAAAAGAGAGGAGTTTAATGCACAGCATAGACAATGCAGAGAAGGGGCCAGGAGTAACAGATACTGTTTAGAGTACACAGTTAGTGTTTTTGTCGGTCTTAAGTTTTTTACTTTGATTGTGAATAAGCAATGAAAAATATGTGAGCCAAAAACATGTTGAGCGTGTGTCATCTAATGTTCTTGTCAGTATTGTGTGTTTTTTACATGTGTTGTGCTCTAGCCAGAGTGGATTACTTCTCTTGCACATTATTTGGTCAGAGTTTTCTCTGTGGTAAAAGTGGATGCCTGGTTTGGATCTATCTAAATATTTGTCTGTCTATTTTTCTATGGATCAAGGATAAAAGGGCTGATTGGCTGTAAAGCTGATACTCCGGGCAAAAAGGTCCTGCTGTCTATCCTCCGTAAAGGGGTATACCTTCTTCCCCATTTTACAGTCGAGACTGGGCACACCGACGGGACAGCAGTGCAGAGTTCCAACTCTTCGTTTTCGAACTCTAAGAAGCGATCTCTTTACACAGCGATCGACCTAGGAGAGGGATCAGCCAAGAAGGCCTCTAAGAGACGTACTTGCGAACAGTATAGAAGCTCCAAAAGCCCTTCATATCAAAGAATCAGAATATGCTGAGAAGAGGTCAGAAGTGTAATGTGAATCATTGCTTTTTAATGTACAATCAAAAGCATACAGAAAAAAGGTCAGGAGTACAACGTACAACATACACTATACTGGGAATGGGTCAAAAGTATAATGTACAGTGTAACATAGACTATAGAAAGAAAAGAGAGGAGTTTAATGCACAGCATAGACAATGCAGAGAAGGGGCCAGGAGTAACATATACTGTTTAGAGTACACAGTTAGTGTTTGTCGGTCTTAAGTGTTTTACTTTGATTGGGAATAAGAAATGAAAAATATGTGAGCCAAAAACATGTTGAGCGTGTGTCATCTAATGTTCTTGTCAGTATTGTGTGTTTTTTACATGTGTTGTGCTCTGGCCAGAGTGGATTACTTCTCTGGCACATTATTTGGTCAGAGTTTTCTCTGTGGTAAAAGCGGATGCCTGGTTTGGATCTATCTAAATATTTGTCTATTTTTCTATGGATCAAGGATAAAAGGGCTGATTGGCTGTAAAGCTGATACTCCGGGCAAAAAGGTCCTGCTGTCTATCCTCCGTAAAGGGGTATACCTTCTTCCCCATTTTACAGTCGAGACTGGGCACACCGACGGGACAGCAGTGCAGAGTTCCAACTCTTCGTTTTCGAACTCTAAGAAGCGATCTCTTTACACAGCGATCGACCTAGGAGAGGGATCAGCCAAGAGGGCCTCTAAGAGACGTACTTGCGAACAGTATAGAAGCTCCATAAGCCCTTCATATCAAAGAATCAGAATATGCTGAGAAGAGGTCAGAAGTGTAATGTGAAACATAGCTTTTTAATGTACAATAAAGACTATACAGAAAAATGGTCAGGAGTACAACGTACAACATACACTATACTGGGAATGGGTCAAAAGTATAATGTACAGTGTAACATAGACTATAGAAAGAAAAGAGAGGAGTTTAATGCACAGCATAGACAATGCAGAGAAGGGGCCAGGAGTAACAGATACTGTTTAGAGTACACAGTTAGTGTTTTTGTCGGTCTTAAGTTTTTTACTTTGATTGTGAATAAGCAATGAAAAATATGTGAGCCAAAAACATGTTGAGCGTGTGTCATCTAATGTTCTTGTCAGTATTGTGTGTTTTTTACATGTGTTGTGCTCTAGCCAGAGTGGATTACTTCTCTTGCACATTATTTGGTCTGAGTTTTCTCTGTGGTAAAAGTGGATGCCTGGTTTGGATCTATCTAAATATTTGTCTGTCTATTTTTCTATGGATCAAGGATAAAAGGGCTGATTGGCTGTAAAGCTGATACTCCGGGCAAAAAGGTCCTGCTGTCTATCCTCCGTAAAGGGGTATACCTTCTTCCCCATTTTACAGTCGAGACTGGGCACACCGACGGGACAGCAGTGCAGAGTTCCAACTCTTCGTTTTCGAACTCTAAGAAGCGATCTCTTTACACAGCGATCGACCTAGGAGAGGGATCAGCCAAGAGGGCCTCTAAGAGACGTACTTGCGAACAGTATAGAAGCTCCATAAGCCCTTCATATCAAAGAATCAGAATATGCTGAGAAGAGGTCAGAAGTGTAATGTGAATCATTGCTTTTTAATGTACAATCAAAAGCATACAGAAAAAAGGTCAGGAGTACAACGTACAACATACACTATACTGGGAATGGGTCAAAAGTATAATGTACAGTGTAACATAGACTATAGAAAGAAAAGAGAGGAGTTTAATGCACAGCATAGACAATGCAGAGAAGGGGCCAGGAGTAACATATACTGTTTAGAGTACACAGTTAGTGTTTGTCGGTCTTAAGTGTTTTACTTTGATTGGGAATAAGAAATGAAAAATATGTGAGCCAAAAACATGTTGAGCGTGTGTCATCTAATGTTCTTGTCAGTATTGTGTGTTTTTTACATGTGTTGTGCTCTGGCCAGAGTGGATTACTTCTCTGGCACATTATTTGGTCAGAGTTTTCTCTGTGGTAAAAGCGGATGCCTGGTTTGGATCTATCTAAATATTTGTCTATTTTTCTATGGATCAAGGATAAAAGGGCTGATTGGCTGTAAAGCTGATACTCCGGGCAAAAAGGTCCTGCTGTCTATCCTCCGTAAAGGGGTATACCTTCTTCCCCATTTTACAGTCGAGACTGGGCACACCGACGGGACAGCAGTGCAGAGTTCCAACTCTTCGTTTTCGAACTCTAAGAAGCGATCTCTTTACACAGCGATCGACCTAGGAGAGGGATCAGCCAAGAGGGCCTCTAAGAGACGTACTTGCGAACAGTATAGAAGCTCCATAAGCCCTTCATATCAAAGAATCAGAATATGCTGAGAAGAGGTCAGAAGTGTAATGTGAAACATAGCTTTTTAATGTACAATAAAGACTATACAGAAAAATGGTCAGGAGTACAACGTACAACATACACTATACTGGGAATGGGTCAAAAGTATAATGTACAGTGTAACATAGACTATAGAAAGAAAAGAGAGGAGTTTAATGCACAGCATAGACAATGCAGAGAAGGGGCCAGGAGTAACAGATACTGTTTAGAGTACACAGTTAGTGTTTTTGTCGGTCTTAAGTTTTTTACTTTGATTGTGAATAAGCAATGAAAAATATGTGAGCCAAAAACATGTTGAGCGTGTGTCATCTAATGTTCTTGTCAGTATTGTGTGTTTTTTACATGTGTTGTGCTCTGGCCAGAGTGGATTACTTCTCTTGCACATTATTTGGTCTGAGTTTTCTCTGTGGTAAAAGTGGATGCCTGGTTTGGATCTATCTATCTAAATATTTGTCTGTATTTTTCTATGGATCAAGGATAAAAGGGCTGATTGGCTGTAAAGCTGATACTCCGGGCAAAAAGGTCCTGCTGTCTATCCTCCGTAAAGGGGTATACCTTCTTCCCCATTTTACAGTCGAGACTGGGCACACCGACGGGACAGCAGTGCAGAGTTCCAACTCTTCGTTTTCGAACTCTAAGAAGCGATCTCTTTACACAGCGATCGACCTAGGAGAGGGATCAGCCAAGAGGGCCTCTAAGAGACGTACTTGCGAACAGTATAGAAGCTCCATAAGCCCTTCATATCAAAGAATCAGAATATGCTGAGAAGAGGTCAGAAGTGTAATGTGAAACATAGCTTTTTAATGTACAATAAAGACTATACAGAAAAATGGTCAGGAGTACAACGTACAACATACACTATACTGGGAATGGGTCAAAAGTATAATGTACAGTGTAACATAGACTATAGAAAGAAAAGAGAGGAGTTTAATGCACAGCATAGACAATGCAGAGAAGGGGCCAGGAGTAACAGATACTGTTTAGAGTACACAGTTAGTGTTTTTGTCGGTCTTAAGTTTTTTACTTTGATTGTGAATAAGCAATGAAAAATATGTGAGCCAAAAACATGTTGAGCGTGTGTCATCTAATGTTCTTGTCAGTATTGTGTGTTTTTTACATGTGTTGTGCTCTAGCCAGAGTGGATTACTTCTCTTGCACATTATTTGGTCTGAGTTTTCTCTGTGGTAAAAGTGGATGCCTGGTTTGGATCTATCTAAATATTTGTCTGTCTATTTTTCTATGGATCAAGGATAAAAGGGCTGATTGGCTGTAAAGCTGATACTCCGGGCAAAAAGGTCCTGCTGTCTATCCTCCGTAAAGGGGTATACCTTCTTCCCCATTTTACAGTCGAGACTGGGCACACCGACGGGACAGCAGTGCAGAGTTCCAACTCTTCGTTTTCGAACTCTAAGAAGCGATCTCTTTACACAGCGATCGACCTAGGAGAGGGATCAGCCAAGAGGGCCTCTAAGAGACGTACTTGCGAACAGTATAGAAGCTCCATAAGCCCTTCATATCAAAGAATCAGAATATGCTGAGAAGAGGTCAGAAGTGTAATGTGAATCATTGCTTTTTAATGTACAATCAAAAGCATACAGAAAAAAGGTCAGGAGTACAACGTACAACATACACTATACTGGGAATGGGTCAAAAGTATAATGTACAGTGTAACATAGACTATAGAAAGAAAAGAGAGGAGTTTAATGCACAGCATAGACAATGCAGAGAAGGGGCCAGGAGTAACATATACTGTTTAGAGTACACAGTTAGTGTTTGTCGGTCTTAAGTGTTTTACTTTGGTTGTGAATAAGCAATGAAAAATATGTGAGCCAAAAACATGTTGAGCGTGTGTCATCTAATGTTCTTGTCAGTATTGTGTGTTTTTTACATGTGTTGTGCTCTGGCCAGAGTGGATTACTTCTCTTGCACATTATTTGGTCTGAGTTTTCTCTGTGGTAAAAGTGGATGCCTGGTTTGGATCTATCTATCTAAATATTTGTCTGTATTTTTCTATGGATCAAGGATAAAAGGGCTGATTGGCTGTAAAGCTGATACTCCGGGCAAAAAGGTCCTGCTGTCTGTCCTCCGTAAAGGGGTATACCTTCTTCCCCATTTTACAGTCGAGACTGGGCACACCGACGGGACAGCAGTGCAGAGTTCCAACTCTTCGTTTTTGATCTCTAAGAAGCGATCTCTTTATACAGCCATCCCTCTCCTAGGTAGAGAGGGATGAGCCAAGAGGGCCTCTAAGAGACGTACTTGCGAACAGTATAGAAGCTCCATAAGCCCATCATATCAAAGAATCAGAATATGCTGAGAAGAGGTCAGAAGTGTAATGTGAATCATTGCTTTTTAATGTACAATCAAAAGCATACAGAAAAATGGTCAGGAGTACAACGTACAACATACACGATACTGGGAATGGGTCAAAAGTATAATGTACAGTGTAACATAGACTATAGAAAGAAAAGAGAGGAGTTTAATGCACAGCATAGACAATGCAGAGAAGGGGCCAGGAGTAACAGATACTGTTTAGAGTACACAGTTAGTGTTTTTGTCAGTCTTAAGTTTTTTACTTTGATTGTGAATAAGCAATGAAAAATATGTGAGCCAAAAACATGTTGAGCGTGTGTCATCTAATGTTCTTGTCAGTATTGTGTGTTTTTTACATGTGTTGTGCTCTAGCCAGAGTGGATTACTTCTCTTGCACATTATTTGGTCTGAGTTTTCTCTGTGGTAAAAGCGGATGCCTGGTTTGGATCTATCTAAATATTTGTCTGTCTATTTTTCTATGGATCAAGGATAAAAGGGCTGATTGGCTGTAAAGCTGATACTCCGGGCAAAAAGGTCCTGCTGTCTGTCCTCCGTAAAGGGGTATACCTTCTTCCCCATTTTACAGTCGAGACTGGGCACACCGACGGGACAGCAGTGCAGAGTTCCAACTCTTTGTTTTCGAAACTCTAAGAAGCGATCTCTTTATACAGCCATCCCTCTCCTAGGTAGAGAGGGATGAGCCAAGAGGGCCTCTAAGAGACGTACTTGCGAACAGTATAGAAGCTCCATAAGCCCTTCATATCAAAGAATCAGAATATGCTGAGAAGAGGTCAGAAGTGTAATGTGAAACATAGCTTTTTAATGTACAATAAAGACTATACAGAAAAATGGTCAGGAGTACAACGTACAACATACACTATACTGGGAATGGGTCAAAAGTATAATGTACAGTGTAACATAGACTATAGAAAGAAAAGAGAGGAGTTTAATGCACAGCATAGACAATGCAGAGAAGGGGCCAGGAGTAACATATACTGTTTAGAGTACACAGTTAGTGTTTGTCGGTCTTAAGTGTTTTACTTTGGTTGTGAATAAGCAATGAAAAATATGTGAGCCAAAAACATGTTGAGCGTGTGTCATCTAATGTTCTTGTCAGTATTGTGTGTTTTTTACATGTGTTGTGCTCTGGCCAGAGTGGATTACTTCTCTTGCACATTATTTGGTCTGAGTTTTCTCTGTGGTAAAAGTGGATGCCTGGTTTGGATCTATCTATCTAAATATTTGTCTGTATTTTTCTATGGATCAAGGATAAAAGGGCTGATTGGCTGTAAAGCTGATACTCCGGGCAAAAAGGTCCTGCTGTCTGTCCTCCGTAAAGGGGTATACCTTCTTCCCCATTTTACAGTCGAGACTGGGCACACCGACGGGACAGCAGTGCAGAGTTCCAACTCTTCGTTTTTGATCTCTAAGAAGCGATCTCTTTATACAGCCATCCCTCTCCTAGGTAGAGAGAGGGATGAGCCAAGAGGGCCTCTAAGAGACGTACTTGCGAACAGTATAGAAGCTCCATAAGCCCATCATATCAAAGAATCAGAATATGCTGAGAAGAGGTCAGAAGTGTAATGTGAATCATTGCTTTTTAATGTACAATCAAAAGCATACAGAAAAATGGTCAGGAGTACAACGTACAACATACACGATACTGGGAATGGGTCAAAAGTATAATGTACAGTGTAACATAGACTATAGAAAGAAAAGAGAGGAGTTTAATGCACAGCATAGACAATGCAGAGACGGGGCCAGGAGTAACAGATACTGTTTAGAGTACACAGTTAGTGTTTTTGTCAGTCTTAAGTTTTTTACTTTGATTGTGAATAAGCAATGAAAAATATGTGAGCCAAAAACATGTTGAGCGTGTGTCATCTAATGTTCTTGTCAGTATTGTGTGTTTTTTACATGTGTTGTGCTCTGGCCAGAGTGGATTACTTCTCTTGCACATTATTTGGTCTGAGTTTTCTCTGTGGTAAAAGTGGATGCCTGGTTTGGATCTATCTATCTAAATATTTGTCTGTATTTTTCTATGGATCAAGGATAAAAGGGCTGATTGGCTGTAAAGCTGATACTCCGGGCAAAAAGGTCCTGCTGTCTGTCCTCCGTAAAGGGGTATACCTTCTTCCCCATTTTACAGTCGAGACTGGGCACACCGACGGGACAGCAGTGCAGAGTTCCAACTCTTCGTTTTCGATCTCTAAGAAGCGATCTCTTTATACAGCCATCCCTCTCCTAGGTAGAGAGGGATGAGCCAAGAGGGCCTCTAAGAGACGTACTTGCGAACAGTATAGAAGCTCCATAAGCCCTTCATATCAAAGAATCAGAATATGCTGAGAAGAGGTCAGAAGTGTAATGTGAATCATTGCTTTTTAATGTACAATCAAAAGCATACAGAAAAAAGGTCAGGAGTACAACGTACAACATACACTATACTGGGCATGGGTCAAAAGTATAATGTACAGTGTAACATAGACTATAGAAAGAAAAGAGAGGAGTTTAATGCACAGCATAGACAATGCAGAGAAGGGGCCAGGAGTAACATATACTGTTTAGAGTACACAGTTAGTGTTTGTCGGTCTTAAGTGTTTTACTTTGATTGGGAATAAGAAATGAAAAATATGTGAGCCAAAAACATGTTGAGCGTGTGTCATCTAATGTTCTTGTCAGTATTGTGTGTTTTTTACATGTGTTGTGCTCTGGCCAGAGTGGATTACTTCTCTGGCACATTATTTGGTCAGAGTTTTCTCTGTGGTAAAAGCGGATGCCTGGTTTGGATCTATCTAAATATTTGTCTGTCTATTTTTCTATGGATCAAGGATAAAAGGGCTGATTGGCTGTAAAGCTGATACTCCGGGCAAAAAGGTCCTGCTGTCTATCCTCCGTAAAGGGGTATACCTTCTTCCCCATTTTACAGTCGAGACTGGGCACACCGACGGGACAGCAGTGCAGAGTTCCAACTCTTCGTTTTCGAACTCTAAGAAGCGATCTCTTTACACAGCGATCGACCTAGGAGAGGGATCAGCCAAGAGGGCCTCTAAGAGACGTACTTGCGAACAGTATAGAAGCTCCATAAGCCCTTCATATCAAAGAATCAGAATATGCTGAGAAGAGGTCAGAAGTGTAATGTGAAACATAGCTTTTTAATGTACAATAAAGACTATACAGAAAAATGGTCAGGAGTACAACGTACAACATACACTATACTGGGAATGGGTCAAAAGTATAATGTACAGTGTAACATAGACTATAGAAAGAAAAGAGAGGAGTTTAATGCACAGCATAGACAATGCAGAGAAGGGGCCAGGAGTAACAGATACTGTTTAGAGTACACAGTTAGTATTTTTGTCGGTCTTAAGTTTTTTACTTTGATTGTGAATAAGCAATGAAAAATATGTGAGCCAAAAACATGTTGAGCGTGTGTCATCTAATGTTCTTGTCAGTATTGTGTGTTTTTTACATGTGTTGTGCTCTGGCCAGAGTGGATTACTTCTCTTGCACATTATTTGGTCTGAGTTTTCTCTGTGGTAAAAGTGGATGCCTGGTTTGGATCTATCTATCTAAATATTTGTCTGTATTTTTCTATGGATCAAGGATAAAAGGGCTGATTGGCTGTAAAGCTGATACTCCGGGCAAAAAGGTCCTGCTGTCTGTCCTCCGTAAAGGGGTATACCTTCTTCCCCATTTTACAGTCGAGACTGGGCACACCGACGGGACAGCAGTGCAGAGTTCCAACTCTTCGTTTTCGATCTCTAAGAAGCGATCTCTTTATACAGCCATCCCTCTCCTAGGTAGAGAGGGATGAGCCAAGAGGGCCTCTAAGAGACGTACTTGCGAACAGTATAGAAGCTCCATAAGCCCTTCATATCAAAGAATCAGAATATGCTGAGAAGAGGTCAGAAGTGTAATGTGAATCATTGCTTTTTAATGTACAATCAAAAGCATACAGAAAAAAGGTCAGGAGTACAACGTACAACATACACTATACTGGGAATGGGTCAAAAGTATAATGTACAGTGTAACATAGACTATAGAAAGAAAAGAGAGGAGTTTAATGCACAGCATAGACAATGCAGAGAAGGGGCCAGGAGTAACATATACTGTTTAGAGTACACAGTTAGTGTTTGTCGGTCTTAAGTGTTTTACTTTGATTGGGAATAAGAAATGAAAAATATGTGAGCCAAAAACATGTTGAGCGTGTGTCATCTAATGTTCTTGTCAGTATTGTGTGTTTTTTACATATGTTGTGCTCTGGCCAGAGTGGATTACTTCTCTGGCACATTATTTGGTCAGAGTTTTCTCTGTGGTAAAAGCGGATGCCTGGTTTGGATCTATCTAAATATTTGTCTGTCTATTTTTCTATGGATCAAGGATAAAAGGGCTGATTGGCTGTAAAACTGATACTCCGGGCAAAAAGGTCCTGCTGTCTATCCTCCGTAAAGGGGTATACCTTCTTCCCCATTTTACAGTCGAGACTGGGCACACCGACGGGACAGCAGTGCAGAGTTCCAACTCTTCGTTTTCGAACTCTAAGAAGCGATCTCTTTACACAGCGATCGACCTAGGAGAGGGATCAGCCAAGAGGGCCTCTAAGAGACGTACTTGCGAACAGTATAGAAGCTCCATAAGCCCTTCATATCAAAGAATCAGAATATGCTGAGAAGAGGTCAGAAGTGTAATGTGAAACATAGCTTTTTAATGTACAATAAAGACTATACAGAAAAAAGGTCAGGAGTACAACGTACAACATACACTATACTGGGAATGGGTCAAAAGTATAATGTACAGTGTAACATAGACTATAGAAAGAAAAGAGAGGAGTTTAATGCACAGCATAGACAATGCAGAGAAGGGGCCAGGAGTAACATATACTGTTTAGAGTACACAGTTAGTGTTTGTCGGTCTTAAGTGTTTTACTTTGATTGTGAATAAGCAATGAAAAATATGTGAGCCAAAAACATGTTGAGCGTGTGTCATCTAATGTTCTTGTCAGTATTGTGTGTTTTTTACATGTGTTGTGCTCTGGCCAGAGTGGATTACTTCTCTTGCACATTATTTGGTCTGAGTTTTCTCTGTGGTAAAAGTGGATGCCTGGTTTGGATCTATCTATCTAAATATTTGTCTGTATTTTTCTATGGATCAAGGATAAAAGGGCTGATTGGCTGTAAAGCTGATACTCCGGGCAAAAAGGTCCTGCTGTCTATCCTCCGTAAAGGGGTATACCTTCTTCCCCATTTTACAGTCGAGACTGGGCACACCGATGGGACAGCAGTGCAGAGTTCCAACTCTTCGTTTTCAAACTCTAAGAAGCGATCTCTTTACACAGCGATCGACCTAGGAGAGGGATCAGCCAAGAGGGCCTCTAAGAGACGTACTTGCGAACAGTATAGAAGCTCCATAAGCCCTTCATATCAAAGAATCAGAATATGCTGAGAAGAGGTCAGAAGTGTAATGTGAAACATAGCTTTTTAATGTACAATAAAGACTATACAGAAAAATGGTCAGGAGTACAACGTACAACATACACTATACTGGGAATGGGTCAAAAGTATAATGTACAGTGTAACATAGACTATAGAAAGAAAAGAGAGGAGTTTAATGCACAGCATAGACAATGCAGAGAAGGGGCCAGGAGTAACAGATACTGTTTAGAGTACACAGTTAGTGTTTTTGTCGGTCTTAAGTTTTTTACTTTGATTGTGAATAAGCAATGAAAAATATGTGAGCCAAAAACATGTTGAGCGTGTGTCATCTAATGTTCTTGTCAGTATTGTGTGTTTTTTACATGTGTTGTGCTCTGGCCAGAGTGGATTACTTCTCTTGCACATTATTTGGTCTGAGTTTTCTCTGTGGTAAAAGTGGATGCCTGGTTTGGATCTATCTATCTAAATATTTGTCTGTATTTTTCTATGGATCAAGGATAAAAGGGCTGATTGGCTGTAAAGCTGATACTCCGGGCAAAAAGGTCCTGCTGTCTGTCCTCCGTAAAGGGGTATACCTTCTTCCCCATTTTACAGTCGAGACTGGGCACACCGACGGGACAGCAGTGCAGAGTTCCAACTCTTCGTTTTTGATCTCTAAGAAGCGATCTCTTTATACAGCCATCCCTCTCCTAGGTAGAGAGAGGGATGAGCCAAGAGGGCCTCTAAGAGACGTACTTGCGAACAGTATAGAAGCTCCATAAGCCCATCATATCAAAGAATCAGAATATGCTGAGAAGAGGTCAGAAGTGTAATGTGAATCATTGCTTTTTAATGTACAATCAAAAGCATACAGAAAAATGGTCAGGAGTACAACGTACAACATACACGATACTGGGAATGGGTCAAAAGTATAATGTACAGTGTAACATAGACTATAGAAAGAAAAGAGAGGAGTTTAATGCACAGCATAGACAATGCAGAGACGGGGCCAGGAGTAACAGATACTGTTTAGAGTACACAGTTAGTGTTTTTGTCAGTCTTAAGTTTTTTACTTTGATTGTGAATAAGCAATGAAAAATATGTGAGCCAAAAACATGTTGAGCGTGTGTCATCTAATGTTCTTGTCAGTATTGTGTGTTTTTTACATGTGTTGTGCTCTAGCCAGAGTGGATTACTTCTCTTGCACATTATTTGGTCTGAGTTTTCTCTGTGGTAAAAGCGGATGCCTGGTTTGGATCTATCTAAATATTTGTCTGTCTATTTTTCTATGGATCAAGGATAAAAGGGCTGATTGGCTGTAAAGCTGATACTCCGGGCAAAAAGGTCCTGCTGTCTGTCCTCCGTAAAGGGGTATACCTTCTTCCCCATTTTACAGTCGAGACTGGGCACACCGACGGGACAGCAGTGCAGAGTTCCAACTCTTTGTTTTCGATCTCTAAGAAGCGATCTCTTTATACAGCCATCCCTCTCCTAGGTAGAGAGGGATGAGCCAAGAGGGACTCTAAGAGACGTACTTGCGAACAGTATAGAAGCTCCATAAGCCCTTCATATCAAAGAATCAGAATATGCTGAGAAGAGGTCAGAAGTGTAATGTGAATCATTGCTTTTTAATGTACAATCAAAAGCATACAGAAAAAAGGTCAGGAGTACAACGTACAACATACACTATACTGGGAATGGGTCAAAAGTATAATGTACAGTGTAACATAGACTATAGAAAGAAAAGAGAGGAGTTTAATGCACAGCATAGACAATGCAGAGAAGGGGCCAGGAGTAACAGATACTGTTTAGAGTACACAGTTAGTGTTTTTGTCGGTCTTAAGTTTTTTACTTTGATTGTGAATAAGCAATGAAAAATATGTGAGCCAAAAACATGTTGAGCGTGTGTCATCTAATGTTCTTGTCAGTATTGTGTGTTTTTTACATGTGTTGTGCTCTGGCCAGAGTGGATTACTTCTCTTGCACATTATTTGGTCTGAGTTTTCTCTGTGGTAAAAGTGGATGCCTGGTTTGGATCTATCTATCTAAATATTTGTCTGTATTTTTCTATGGATCAAGGATAAAAGGGCTGATTGGCTGTAAAGCTGATACTCCGGGCAAAAAGGTCCTGCTGTCTGTCCTCCGTAAAGGGGTATACCTTCTTCCCCATTTTACAGTCGAGACTGGGCACACCGACGGGACAGCAGTGCAGAGTTCCAACTCTTCGTTTTCGATCTCTAAGAAGCGATCTCTTTATACAGCCATCCCTCTCCTAGGTAGAGAGGGATGAGCCAAGAGGGCCTCTAAGAGACGTACTTGCGAACAGTATAGAAGCTCCATAAGCCCTTCATATCAAAGAATCAGAATATGCTGAGAAGAGGTCAGAAGTGTAATGTGAATCATTGCTTTTTAATGTACAATCAAAAGCATACAGAAAAAAGGTCAGGAGTACAACGTACAACATACACTATACTGGGAATGGGTCAAAAGTATAATGTACAGTGTAACATAGACTATAGAAAGAAAAGAGAGGAGTTTAATGCACAGCATAGACAATGCAGAGAAGGGGCCAGGAGTAACATATACTGTTTAGAGTACACAGTTAGTGTTTGTCGGTCTTAAGTGTTTTACTTTGATTGGGAATAAGAAATGAAAAATATGTGAGCCAAAAACATGTTGAGCGTGTGTCATCTAATGTTCTTGTCAGTATTGTGTGTTTTTTACATGTGTTGTGCTCTGGCCAGAGTGGATTACTTCTCTGGCACATTATTTGGTCAGAGTTTTCTCTGTGGTAAAAGCGGATGCCTGGTTTGGATCTATCTAAATATTTGTCTGTCTATTTTTCTATGGATCAAGGATAAAAGGGCTGATTGGCTGTAAAGCTGATACTCCGGGCAAAAAGGTCCTGCTGTCTATCCTCCGTAAAGGGGTATACCTTCTTCCCCATTTTACAGTCGAGACTGGGCACACCGACGGGACAGCAGTGCAGAGTTCCAACTCTTCGTTTTCGAACTCTAAGAAGCGATCTCTTTACACAGCGATCGACCTAGGAGAGGGATCAGCCAAGAGGGCCTCTAAGAGACGTACTTGCGAACAGTATAGAAGCTCCATAAGCCCTTCATATCAAAGAATCAGAATATGCTGAGAAGAGGTCAGAAGTGTAATGTGAAACATAGCTTTTTAATGTACAATAAAGACTATACAGAAAAATGGTCAGGAGTACAACGTACAACATACACTATACTGGGAATGGGTCAAAAGTATAATGTACAGTGTAACATAGACTATAGAAAGAAAAGAGAGGAGTTTAATGCACAGCATAGACAATGCAGAGAAGGGGCCAGGAGTAACAGATACTGTTTAGAGTACACAGTTAGTATTTTTGTCGGTCTTAAGTTTTTTACTTTGATTGTGAATAAGCAATGAAAAATATGTGAGCCAAAAACATGTTGAGCGTGTGTCATCTAATGTTCTTGTCAGTATTGTGTGTTTTTTACATGTGTTGTGCTCTGGCCAGAGTGGATTACTTCTCTTGCACATTATTTGGTCTGAGTTTTCTCTGTGGTAAAAGTGGATGCCTGGTTTGGATCTATCTATCTAAATATTTGTCTGTATTTTTCTATGGATCAAGGATAAAAGGGCTGATTGGCTGTAAAGCTGATACTCCGGGCAAAAAGGTCCTGCTGTCTGTCCTCCGTAAAGGGGTATACCTTCTTCCCCATTTTACAGTCGAGACTGGGCACACCGACGGGACAGCAGTGCAGAGTTCCAACTCTTCGTTTTCGATCTCTAAGAAGCGATCTCTTTATACAGCCATCCCTCTCCTAGGTAGAGAGGGATGAGCCAAGAGGGCCTCTAAGAGACGTACTTGCGAACAGTATAGAAGCTCCATAAGCCCTTCATATCAAAGAATCAGAATATGCTGAGAAGAGGTCAGAAGTGTAATGTGAATCATTGCTTTTTAATGTACAATCAAAAGCATACAGAAAAAAGGTCAGGAGTACAACGTACAACATACACTATACTGGGAATGGGTCAAAAGTATAATGTACAGTGTAACATAGACTATAGAAAGAAAAGAGAGGAGTTTAATGCACAGCATAGACAATGCAGAGAAGGGGCCAGGAGTAACATATACTGTTTAGAGTACACAGTTAGTGTTTGTCGGTCTTAAGTGTTTTACTTTGATTGGGAATAAGAAATGAAAAATATGTGAGCCAAAAACATGTTGAGCGTGTGTCATCTAATGTTCTTGTCAGTATTGTGTGTTTTTTACATATGTTGTGCTCTGGCCAGAGTGGATTACTTCTCTGGCACATTATTTGGTCAGAGTTTTCTCTGTGGTAAAAGCGGATGCCTGGTTTGGATCTATCTAAATATTTGTCTGTCTATTTTTCTATGGATCAAGGATAAAAGGGCTGATTGGCTGTAAAACTGATACTCCGGGCAAAAAGGTCCTGCTGTCTATCCTCCGTAAAGGGGTATACCTTCTTCCCCATTTTACAGTCGAGACTGGGCACACCGACGGGACAGCAGTGCAGAGTTCCAACTCTTCGTTTTCGAACTCTAAGAAGCGATCTCTTTACACAGCGATCGACCTAGGAGAGGGATCAGCCAAGAGGGCCTCTAAGAGACGTACTTGCGAACAGTATAGAAGCTCCATAAGCCCTTCATATCAAAGAATCAGAATATGCTGAGAAGAGGTCAGAAGTGTAATGTGAAACATAGCTTTTTAATGTACAATAAAGACTATACAGAAAAAAGGTCAGGAGTACAACGTACAACATACACTATACTGGGAATGGGTCAAAAGTATAATGTACAGTGTAACATAGACTATAGAAAGAAAAGAGAGGAGTTTAATGCACAGCATAGACAATGCAGAGAAGGGGCCAGGAGTAACATATACTGTTTAGAGTACACAGTTAGTGTTTGTCGGTCTTAAGTGTTTTACTTTGATTGTGAATAAGCAATGAAAAATATGTGAGCCAAAAACATGTTGAGCGTGTGTCATCTAATGTTCTTGTCAGTATTGTGTGTTTTTTACATGTGTTGTGCTCTGGCCAGAGTGGATTACTTCTCTTGCACATTATTTGGTCTGAGTTTTCTCTGTGGTAAAAGTGGATGCCTGGTTTGGATCTATCTATCTAAATATTTGTCTGTATTTTTCTATGGATCAAGGATAAAAGGGCTGATTGGCTGTAAAGCTGATACTCCGGGCAAAAAGGTCCTGCTGTCTATCCTCCGTAAAGGGGTATACCTTCTTCCCCATTTTACAGTCGAGACTGGGCACACCGATGGGACAGCAGTGCAGAGTTCCAACTCTTCGTTTTCAAACTCTAAGAAGCGATCTCTTTACACAGCGATCGACCTAGGAGAGGGATCAGCCAAGAGGGCCTCTAAGAGACGTACTTGCGAACAGTATAGAAGCTCCATAAGCCCTTCATATCAAAGAATCAGAATATGCTGAGAAGAGGTCAGAAGTGTAATGTGAAACATAGCTTTTTAATGTACAATAAAGACTATACAGAAAAATGGTCAGGAGTACAACGTACAACATACACTATACTGGGAATGGGTCAAAAGTATAATGTACAGTGTAACATAGACTATAGAAAGAAAAGAGAGGAGTTTAATGCACAGCATAGACAATGCAGAGAAGGGGCCAGGAGTAACAGATACTGTTTAGAGTACACAGTTAGTGTTTTTGTCGGTCTTAAGTTTTTTACTTTGATTGTGAATAAGCAATGAAAAATATGTGAGCCAAAAACATGTTGAGCGTGTGTCATCTAATGTTCTTGTCAGTATTGTGTGTTTTTTACATGTGTTGTGCTCTAGCCAGAGTGGATTACTTCTCTTGCACATTATTTGGTCTGAGTTTTCTCTGTGGTAAAAGTGGATGCCTGGTTTGGATCTATCTAAATATTTGTCTGTCTATTTTTCTATGGATCAAGGATAAAAGGGCTGATTGGCTGTAAAGCTGATACTCCGGGCGAAAAGGTCCTGCTGTCTATCCTCCGTAAAGGGGTATACCTTCTTCCCCATTTTACAGTCGAGACTGGGCACACCGACGGGACAGCAGTGCAGAGTTCCAACTCTTCGTTTTCGAACTCTAAGAAGCGATCTCTTTACACAGCGATCGACCTAGGAGAGGGATCAGCCAAGAGGGCCTCTAAGAGACGTACTTGCGAACAGTATAGAAGCTCCATAAGCCCTTCATATCAAAGAATCAGAATATGCTGAGAAGAGGTCAGAAGTGTAATGTGAATCATTGCTTTTTAATGTACAATCAAAAGCATACAGAAAAAAGGTCAGGAGTACAACGTACAACATACACTATACTGGGAATGGGTCAAAAGTATAATGTACAGTGTAACATAGACTATAGAAAGAAAAGAGAGGAGTTTAATGCACAGCATAGACAATGCAGAGAAGGGGCCAGGAGTAACATATACTGTTTAGAGTACACAGTTAGTGTTTGTCGGTCTTAAGTGTTTTACTTTGATTGGGAATAAGAAATGAAAAATATGTGAGCCAAAAACATGTTGAGCGTGTGTCATCTAATGTTCTTGTCAGTATTGTGTGTTTTTTAGATGTGTTGTGCTCTGGCCAGAGTGGATTACTTCTCTGGCACATTATTTGGTCAGAGTTTTCTCTGTGGTAAAAGCGGATGCCTGGTTTGGATCTATCTAAATATTTGTCTGTCTATTTTTCTATGGATCAAGGATAAAAGGGCTGATTGGCTGTAAAGCTGATACTCCGGGCAAAAAGGTCCTGCTGTCTATCCTCCGTAAAGGGGTATACCTTCTTCCCCATTTTACAGTCGAGACTGGGCACACCGACGGGACAGCAGTGCAGAGTTCCAACTCTTCGTTTTCGAACTCTAAGAAGCGATCTCTTTACACAGCGATCGACCTAGGAGAGGGATCAGCCAAGAGGGCCTCTAAGAGACGTACTTGCGAACAGTATAGAAGCTCCATAAGCCCTTCATATCAAAGAATCAGAATATGCTGAGAAGAGGTCAGAAGTGTAATGTGAAACATAGCTTTTTAATGTACAATAAAGACTATACAGAAAAATGGTCAGGAGTACAACGTACAACATACACTATACTGGGAATGGGTCAAAAGTATAATGTACAGTGTAACATAGACTATAGAAAGAAAAGAGAGGAGTTTAATGCACAGCATAGACAATGCAGAGAAGGGGCCAGGAGTAACAGATACTGTTTAGAGTACACAGTTAGTGTTTTTGTCGGTCTTAAGTTTTTTACTTTGATTGTGAATAAGCAATGAAAAATATGTGAGCCAAAAACATGTTGAGCGTGTGTCATCTAATGTTCTTGTCAGTATTGTGTGTTTTTTACATGTGTTGTGCTCTGGCCAGAGTGGATTACTTCTCTTGCACATTATTTGGTCTGAGTTTTCTCTGTGGTAAAAGTGGATGCCTGGTTTGGATCTATCTATCTAAATATTTGTCTGTATTTTTCTATGGATCAAGGATAAAAGGGCTGATTGGCTGTAAAGCTGATACTCCGGGCAAAAAGGTCCTGCTGTCTATCCTCCGTAAAGGGGTATACCTTCTTCCCCATTTTACAGTCGAGACTGGGCACACCGACGGGACAGCAGTGCAGAGTTCCAACTCTTCGTTTTCGAACTCTAAGAAGCGATCTCTTTACACAGCGATCGACCTAGGAGAGGGATCAGCCAAGAGGGCCTCTAAGAGACGTACTTGCGAACAGTATAGAAGCTCCATAAGCCCTTCATATCAAAGAATCAGAATATGCTGAGAAGAGGTCAGAAGTGTAATGTGAAACATAGCTTTTTAATGTACAATAAAGACTATACAGAAAAATGGTCAGGAGTACAACGTACAACATACACTATACTGGGAATGGGTCAAAAGTATAATGTACAGTGTAACATAGACTATAGAAAGAAAAGAGAGGAGTTTAATGCACAGCATAGACAATGCAGAGAAGGGGCCAGGAGTAACAGATACTGTTTAGAGTACACAGTTAGTGTTTTTGTCGGTCTTAAGTTTTTTACTTTGATTGTGAATAAGCAATGAAAAATATGTGAGCCAAAAACATGTTGAGCGTGTGTCATCTAATGTTCTTGTCAGTATTGTGTGTTTTTTACATGTGTTGTGCTCTAGCCAGAGTGGATTACTTCTCTTGCACATTATTTGGTCTGAGTTTTCTCTGTGGTAAAAGTGGATGCCTGGTTTGGATCTATCTAAATATTTGTCTGTCTATTTTTCTATGGATCAAGGATAAAAGGGCTGATTGGCTGTAAAGCTGATACTCCGGGCAAAAAGGTCCTGCTGTCTATCCTCCGTAAAGGGGTATACCTTCTTCCCCATTTTACAGTCGAGACTGGGCACACCGACGGGACAGCAGTGCAGAGTTCCAACTCTTCGTTTTCGAACTCTAAGAAGCGATCTCTTTACACAGCGATCGACCTAGGAGAGGGATCAGCCAAGAGGGCCTCTAAGAGACGTACTTGCGAACAGTATAGAAGCTCCATAAGCCCTTCATATCAAAGAATCAGAATATGCTGAGAAGAGGTCAGAAGTGTAATGTGAATCATTGCTTTTTAATGTACAATCAAAAGCATACAGAAAAAAGGTCAGGAGTACAACGTACAACATACACTATACTGGGAATGGGTCAAAAGTATAATGTACAGTGTAACATAGACTATAGAAAGAAAAGAGAGGAGTTTAATGCACAGCATAGACAATGCAGAGAAGGGGCCAGGAGTAACATATACTGTTTAGAGTACACAGTTAGTGTTTGTCGGTCTTAAGTGTTTTACTTTGGTTGTGAATAAGCAATGAAAAATATGTGAGCCAAAAACATGTTGAGCGTGTGTCATCTAATGTTCTTGTCAGTATTGTGTGTTTTTTACATGTGTTGTGCTCTGGCCAGAGTGGATTACTTCTCTTGCACATTATTTGGTCTGAGTTTTCTCTGTGGTAAAAGTGGATGCCTGGTTTGGATCTATCTATCTAAATATTTGTCTGTATTTTTCTATGGATCAAGGATAAAAGGGCTGATTGGCTGTAAAGCTGATACTCCGGGCAAAAAGGTCCTGCTGTCTGTCCTCCGTAAAGGGGTATACCTTCTTCCCCATTTTACAGTCGAGACTGGGCACACCGACGGGACAGCAGTGCAGAGTTCCAACTCTTCGTTTTTGATCTCTAAGAAGCGATCTCTTTATACAGCCATCCCTCTCCTAGGTAGAGAGGGATGAGCCAAGAGGGCCTCTAAGAGACGTACTTGCGAACAGTATAGAAGCTCCATAAGCCCATCATATCAAAGAATCAGAATATGCTGAGAAGAGGTCAGAAGTGTAATGTGAATCATTGCTTTTTAATGTACAATCAAAAGCATACAGAAAAATGGTCAGGAGTACAACGTACAACATACACGATACTGGGAATGGGTCAAAAGTATAATGTACAGTGTAACATAGACTATAGAAAGAAAAGAGAGGAGTTTAATGCACAGCATAGACAATGCAGAGAAGGGGCCAGGAGTAACAGATACTGTTTAGAGTACACAGTTAGTGTTTTTGTCAGTCTTAAGTTTTTTACTTTGATTGTGAATAAGCAATGAAAAATATGTGAGCCAAAAACATGTTGAGCGTGTGTCATCTAATGTTCTTGTCAGTATTGTGTGTTTTTTACATGTGTTGTGCTCTAGCCAGAGTGGATTACTTCTCTTGCACATTATTTGGTCTGAGTTTTCTCTGTGGTAAAAGCGGATGCCTGGTTTGGATCTATCTAAATATTTGTCTGTCTATTTTTCTATGGATCAAGGATAAAAGGGCTGATTGGCTGTAAAGCTGATACTCCGGGCAAAAAGGTCCTGCTGTCTGTCCTCCGTAAAGGGGTATACCTTCTTCCCCATTTTACAGTCGAGACTGGGCACACCGACGGGACAGCAGTGCAGAGTTCCAACTCTTTGTTTTCGATCTCTAAGAAGCGATCTCTTTATACAGCCATCCCTCTCCTAGGTAGAGAGGGATGAGCCAAGAGGGCCTCTAAGAGACGTACTTGCGAACAGTATAGAAGCTCCATAAGCCCTTCATATCAAAGAATCAGAATATGCTGAGAAGAGGTCAGAAGTGTAATGTGAATCATTGCTTTTTAATGTACAATCAAAAGCATACAGAAAAAAGGTCAGGAGTACAACGTACAACATACACTATACTGGGAATGGGTCAAAAGTATAATGTACAGTGTAACATAGACTATAGAAAGAAAAGAGAGGAGTTTAATGCACAGCATAGACAATGCAGAGAAGGGGCCAGGAGTAACATATACTGTTTAGAGTACACAGTTAGTGTTTGTCGGTCTTAAGTGTTTTACTTTGATTGGGAATAAGAAATGAAAAATATGTGAGCCAAAAACATGTTGAGCGTGTGTCATCTAATGTTCTTGTCAGTATTGTGTGTTTTTTACATATGTTGTGCTCTGGCCAGAGTGGATTACTTCTCTGGCACATTATTTGGTCAGAGTTTTCTCTGTGGTAAAAGCGGATGCCTGGTTTGGATCTATCTAAATATTTGTCTGTCTATTTTTCTATGGATCAAGGATAAAAGGGCTGATTGGCTGTAAAACTGATACTCCGGGCAAAAAGGTCCTGCTGTCTATCCTCCGTAAAGGGGTATACCTTCTTCCCCATTTTACAGTCGAGACTGGGCACACCGACGGGACAGCAGTGCAGAGTTCCAACTCTTCGTTTTCGAACTCTAAGAAGCGATCTCTTTACACAGCGATCGACCTAGGAGAGGGATCAGCCAAGAGGGCCTCTAAGAGACGTACTTGCGAACAGTATAGAAGCTCCATAAGCCCTTCATATCAAAGAATCAGAATATGCTGAGAAGAGGTCAGAAGTGTAATGTGAAACATAGCTTTTTAATGTACAATAAAGACTATACAGAAAAATGGTCAGGAGTACAACGTACAACATACACTATACTGGGAATGGGTCAAAAGTATAATGTACAGTGTAACATAGACTATAGAAAGAAAAGAGAGGAGTTTAATGCACAGCATAGACAATGCAGAGAAGGGGCCAGGAGTAACAGATACTGTTTAGAGTACACAGTTAGTGTTTTAGTCAGTCTTAAGTTTTTTACTTTGATTGTGAATAAGCAATGAAAAATATGTGAGCCAAAAACATGTTGAGCGTGTGTCATCTAATGTTCTTGTCAGTATTGTGTGTTTTTTACATGTGTTGTGCTCTGGCCAGAGTGGATTACTTCTCTGGCACATTATTTGGTCTGAGTTTTCTCTGTGGTAAAAGTGGATGCCTGGTTTGGATCTATCTATCTAAATATTTGTCTGTATTTTTCTATGGATCAAGGATAAAAGGGCTGATTGGCTGTAAAGCTGATACTCCGGGCAAAAAGGTCCTGCTGTCTGTCCTCCGTAAAGGGGTATACCTTCTTCCCCATTTTACAGTCGAGACTGGGCACACCGACGGGACAGCAGTGCAGAGTTCCAACTCTTCGTTTTCGAACTCTAAGAAGCGATCTCTTTACACAGCGATCGACCTAGGAGAGGGATCAGCCAAGAGGGCCTCTAAGAGACGTACTTGCGAACAGTATAGAAGCTCCATAAGCCCTTCATATCAAAGAATCAGAATATGCTGAGAAGAGGTCAGAAGTGTAATGTGAATCATTGCTTTTTAATGTACAATCAAAAGCATACAGAAAAAAGGTCAGGAGTACAACGTACAACATACACTATACTGGGAATGGGTCAAAAGTATAATGTACAGTGTAACATAGACTATAGAAAGAAAAGAGAGGAGTTTAATGCACAGCATAGACAATGCAGAGAAGGGGCCAGGAGTAACATATACTGTTTAGAGTACACAGTTAGTGTTTGTCGGTCTTAAGTGTTTTACTTTGATTGTGAATAAGCAATGAAAAATATGTGAGCCAAAAACATGTTGAGCGTGTGTCATCTAATGTTCTTGTCAGTATTGTGTGTTTTTTACATGTGTTGTGCTCTGGACAGAGTGGATTACTTCTCTTGCACATTATTTGGTCTGAGTTTTCTCTGTGGTAAAAGTGGATGCCTGGTTTGGATCTATCTAAATATTTGTCTGTCTATTTTTCTATGGATCAAGGATAAAAGGGCTGATTGGCTGTAAAGCTGATACTCCGGGCAAAAAGGTCCTGCTGTCTATCCTCCGTAAAGGGGTATACCTTCTTCCCCATTTTACAGTCGAGACTGGGCACACCGACGGGACAGCAGTGCAGAGTTCCAACTCTTCGTTTTCGATCTCTAAGAAGCGATCTCTTTATACAGCCATCCCTCTCCTAGGTAGAGAGGGATGAGCCAAGAGGGCCTCTAAGAGACGTACTTGCGAACAGTATAGAAGCTCCATAAGCCCTTCATATCAAAGAATCAGAATATTCTGAGAAGAGGTCAGAAGTGTAATGTGAAACATAGCTTTTTAATGTACAATAAAGACTATACAGAAAAATGGTCAGGAGTACAACGTACAACATACACTATACTGGGAATGGGTCAAAAGTATAATGTACAGTGTAACATAGACTATAGAAAGAAAAGAGAGGAGTTTAATGCACAGCATAGACAATGCAGAGAAGGGGCCAGGAGTAACAGATACTGTTTAGAGTACACAGTTAGTGTTTTTGTCGGTCTTAAGTTTTTTACTTTGATTGTGAATAAGCAATGAAAAATATGTGAGCCAAAAACATGTTGAGCGTGTGTCATCTAATGTTCTTGTCAGTACTGTGTGTTTTTTACATGTGTTGTGCTCTGGCCAGAGTGGATTACTTCTCTTGCACACTATTTGGTCTGAGTTTTCTCTGTGGTAAAAGTGGATGCCTGGTTTGGATCTATCTATCTAAATATTTGTCTGTATTTTTCTATGGATCAAGGATAAAAGGGCTGATTGGCTGTAAAGCTGATACTCCGGGCAAAAAGGTCCTGCTGTCTGTCCTCCGTAAAGGGGTATACCTTCTTCCCCATTTTACAGTCGAGACTGGGCACACCGACGGGACAGCAGTGCAGAGTTCCAACTCTTCGTTTTCGATCTCTAAGAAGCGATCTCTTTATACAGCCATCCCTCTCCTAGGTAGAGAGGGATGAGCCAAGAGGGCCTCTAAGAGACGTACTTGCGAACAGTATAGAAGCTCCATAAGCCCTTCATATCAAAGAATCAGAATATGCTGAGAAGAGGTCAGAAGTGTAATGTGAAACATAGCTTTTTAATGTACAATAAAGACTATACAGAAAAATGGTCAGGAGTACAACGTACAACATACACTATACTGGGAATGGGTCAAAAGTATAATGTACAGTGTAACATAGACTATAGAAAGAAAAGAGAGGAGTTTAATGCACAGCATAGACAATGCAGAGAAGGGGCCAGGAGTAACAGATACTGTTTAGTGTACACAGTTAGTGTTTTTGTCGGTCTTAAGTTTTTTACTTTGATTGTGAATAAGCAATGAAAAATATGTGAGCCAAAAACATGTTGAGCGTGTGTCATCTAATGTTCTTGTCAGTATTGTGTGTTTTTTACATGTGTTGTGCTCTAGCCAGAGTGGATTACTTATCTTGCACATTATTTGGTCTGAGTTTTCTCTGTGGTAAAAGTGGATGCCTGGTTTGGATCTATCTATCTAAATATTTGTCTGTATTTTTCTATGGATCAAGGATAAAAGGGCTGATTGGCTGTAAAGCTGATACTCCAGGCAAAAAGGTCCTGCTGTCTGTCCTCCGTAAAGGGGTATACCTTCTTCCCCATTTTACAGTCGAGACTGGGCACACCGACGGGACAGCAGTGCAGAGTTCCAACTCTTCGTTTTCGATCTCTAAGAAGCGATCTCTTTATACAGCCATCCCTCTCCTAGGTAGAGAGGGATGAGCCAAGAGGGCCTCTAAGAGACGTACTTGCGAACAGTATAGAAGCTCCATAAGCCCTTCATATCAAAGAATCAGAATATTCTGAGAAGAGGTCAGAAGTGTAATGTGAAACATAGCTTTTTAATGTACAATAAAGACTATACAGAAAAATGGTCAGGAGTACAACGTACAACATACACTATACTGGGAATGGGTCAAAAGTATAATGTACAGTGTAACATAGACTATAGAAAGAAAAGAGAGGAGTTTAATGCACAGCATAGACAATGCAGAGAAGGGGCCAGGAGTAACAGATACTGTTTAGAGTACACAGTTAGTGTTTTTGTCGGTCTTAAGTTTTTTACTTTGATTGTGAATAAGCAATGAAAAATATGTGAGCCAAAAACATGTTGAGCGTGTGTCATCTAATGTTCTTGTCAGTACTGTGTGTTTTTTACATGTGTTGTGCTCTGGCCAGAGTGGATTACTTCTCTTGCACACTATTTGGTCTGAGTTTTCTCTGTGGTAAAAGTGGATGCCTGGTTTGGATCTATCTATCTAAATATTTGTCTGTATTTTTCTATGGATCAAGGATAAAAGGGCTGATTGGCTGTAAAGCTGATACTCCGGGCAAAAAGGTCCTGCTGTCTGTCCTCCGTAAAGGGGTATACCTTCTTCCCCATTTTACAGTCGAGACTGGGCACACCGACGGGACAGCAGTGCAGAGTTCCAACTCTTCGTTTTCGATCTCTAAGAAGCGATCTCTTTATACAGCCATCCCTCTCCTAGGTAGAGAGGGATGAGCCAAGAGGGCCTCTAAGAGACGTACTTGCGAACAGTATAGAAGCTCCATAAGCCCTTCATATCAAAGAATCAGAATATGCTGAGAAGAGGTCAGAAGTGTAATGTGAAACATAGCTTTTTAATGTACAATAAAGACTATACAGAAAAATGGTCAGGAGTACAACGTACAACATACACTATACTGGGAATGGGTCAAAAGTATAATGTACAGTGTAACATAGACTATAGAAAGAAAAGAGAGGAGTTTAATGCACAGCATAGACAATGCAGAGAAGGGGCCAGGAGTAACAGATACTGTTTAGTGTACACAGTTAGTGTTTTTGTCGGTCTTAAGTTTTTTACTTTGATTGTGAATAAGCAATGAAAAATATGTGAGCCAAAAACATGTTGAGCGTGTGTCATCTAATGTTCTTGTCAGTATTGTGTGTTTTTTACATGTGTTGTGCTCTAGCCAGAGTGGATTACTTATCTTGCACATTATTTGGTCTGAGTTTTCTCTGTGGTAAAAGTGGATGCCTGGTTTGGATCTATCTATCTAAATATTTGTCTGTATTTTTCTATGGATCAAGGATAAAAGGGCTGATTGGCTGTAAAGCTGATACTCCAGGCAAAAAGGTCCTGCTGTCTGTCCTCCGTAAAGGGGTATACCTTCTTCCCCATTTTACAGTCGAGACTGGGCACACCGACGGGACAGCAGTGCAGAGTTCCAACTCTTCGTTTTCGAACTCTAAGAAGCGATCTCTTTACACAGCGATCGACCTAGGAGAGGGATCAGCCAAGAGGGCCTCTAAGAGACGTACTTGCGAACAGTATAGAAGCTCCATAAGCCCTTCATATCAAAGAATCAGAATATGCTGAGAAGAGGTCAGAAGTGTAATGTGAATCATTGCTTTTTAATGTACAATCAAAAGCATACAGAAAAAAGGTCAGGAGTACAACGTACAACATACACTATACTGGGAATGGGTCAAAAGTATAATGTACAGTGTAACATAGACTATAGAAAGAAAAGAGAGGAGTTTAATGCACAGCATAGACAATGCAGAGAAGGGGCCAGGAGTAACATATACTGTTTAGAGTACACAGTTAGTGTTTGTCGGTCTTAAGTGTTTTACTTTGATTGGGAATAAGAAATGAAAAATATGTGAGCCAAAAACATGTTGAGCGTGTGTCATCTAATGTTCTTGTCAGTATTGTGTGTTTTTTACATGTGTTGTGCTCTGGCCAGAGTGGATTACTTCTCTGGCACATTATTTGGTCAGAGTTTTCTCTGTGGTAAAAGCGGATGCCTGGTTTGGATCTATCTAAATATTTGTCTGTCTATTTTTCTATGGATCAAGGATAAAAGGGCTGATTGGCTGTAAAGCTGATACTCCGGGCAAAAAGGTCCTGCTGTCTATCCTCCGTAAAGGGGTATACCTTCTTCCCCATTTTACAGTCGAGACTGGGCACACCGACGGGACAGCAGTGCAGAGTTCCAACTCTTCGTTTTCGAACTCTAAGAAGCGATCTCTTTACACAGCGATCGACCTAGGAGAGGGATCAGCCAAGAGGGCCTCTAAGAGACGTACTTGCGAACAGTATAGAAGCTCCATAAGCCCTTCATATCAAAGAATCAGAATATGCTGAGAAGAGGTCAGAAGTGTAATGTGAAACATAGCTTTTTAATGTACAATAAAGACTATACAGAAAAATGGTCAGGAGTACAATGTACAACATACACTATACTGGGAATGGGTCAAAAGTATAATGTACAGTGTAACATAGACTATAGAAAGAAAAGAGAGGAGTTTAATGCACAGCATAGACAATGCAGAGAAGGGGCCAGGAGTAACAGATACTGTTTAGAGTACACAGTTAGTGTTTTTGTCGGTCTTAAGTTTTTTACTTTGATTGTGAATAAGCAATGAAAAATATGTGAGCCAAAAACATGTTGAGCGTGTGTCATCTAATGTTCTTGTCAGTATTGTGTGTTTTTTACATGTGTTGTGCTCTGGCCAGAGTGGATTACTTCTCTTGCACATTATTTGGTCTGAGTTTTCTCTGTGGTAAAAGTGGATGCCTTGTTTGGATCTATCTATCTAAATATTTGTCTGTATTTTTCTATGGATCAAGGATAAAAGGGCTGATTGGCTGTAAAGCTGATACTCCGGGCAAAAAGGTCCTGCTGTCTGTCCTCCGTAAAGGGGTATACCTTCTTCCCCATTTTACAGTCGAGACTGGGCACACCGACGGGACAGCAGTGCAGAGTTCCAACTCTTCGTTTTCGATCTCTAAGAAGCGATCTCTTTACACAGCGATCGACCTAGGAGAGGGATCAGCCAAGAGGGCCTCTAAGAGACGTACTTGCGAACAGTATAGAAGCTCCATAAGCCCTTCATATCAAAGAATCAGAATATGCTGAGAAGAGGTCAGAAGTGTAATGTGAAACATAGCTTTTTAATGTACAATAAAGACTATACAGAAAAAAGGTCAGGAGTACAACGTACAACATACACTATACTGGGAATGGGTCAAAAGTATAATGTACAGTGTAACATAGACTATAGAAAGAAAAGAGAGGAGTTTAATGCACAGCATAGACAATGCAGAGAAGGGGCCAGGAGTAACATATACTGTTTAGAGTACACAGTTAGTGTTTGTCGGTCTTAAGTGTTTTACTTTGATTGTGAATAAGCAATGAAAAATATGTGAGCCAAAAACATGTTGAGCGTGTGTCATCTAATGTTCTTGTCAATATTGTGTGTTTTTTACATGTGTTGTGCTCTGGCCAGAGTGGATTACTTCTCTTGCACATTATTTGGTCTGAGTTTTCTCTGTGGTAAAAGTGTATGCCTGGTTTGGATCTATCTATCTAAATATTTGTCTGTATTTTTCAATGGATCAAGGATAAAAGGGCTGATTGGCTGTAAAGCTGATACTCCGGGCAAAAAGGTCCTGCTGTCTATCCTCCGTAAAGGGGTATACCTTCTTCCCCATTTTACAGTCGAGACTGGGCACACCGACGGGACAGCAGTGCAGAGTTCCAACTCTTCGTTTTCGAACTCTAAGAAGCGATCTCTTTACACAGCGATCGACCTAGGAGAGGGATCAGCCAAGAGGGCCTCTAAGAGACGTACTTGCGAACAGTATAGAAGCTCCATAAGCCCTTCATATCAAAGAATCAGAATATGCTGAGAAGAGGTCAGAAGTGTAATGTGAAACATAGCTTTTTAATGTACAATAAAGACTATACAGAAAAATGGTCAGGAGTACAACGTACAACATACACTATACTGGGAATGGGTCAAAAGTATAATGTACAGTGTAACATAGACTATAGAAAGAAAAGAGAGGAGTTTAATGCACAGCATAGACAATGCAGAGAAGGGGCCAGGAGTAACAGATACTGTTTAGAGTACACAGTTAGTGTTTTTGTCGGTCTTAAGTTTTTTACTTTGATTGTGAATAAGCAATGAAAAATATGTGAGCCAAAAACATGTTGAGCGTGTGTCATCTAATGTTCTTGTCAGTATTGTGTGTTTTTTACATGTGTTGTGCTCTGGCCAGAGTGGATTACTTCTCTGGCACATTATTTGGTCTGAGTTTTCTCTGTGGTAAAAGTGGATGCCTGGTTTGGATCTATCTATCTAAATATTTGTCTGTATTTTTCTATGGATCAAGGAAAAAAGGGCTGATTGGCTGTAAAGCTGATACTCCGGGCAAAAAGGTCCTGCTGTCTGTCCTCCGTAAAGGGGTATACCTTCTTCCCCATTTTACAGTCGAGACTGGGCACACCGACGGGACAGCAGTGCAGAGTTCCAACTCTTCGTTTTCGATCTCTAAGAAGCGATCTCTTTATACAGCCATCCCTCTCCTAGGTAGAGAGGGATGAGCCAAGAGGGCCTCTAAGAGACGTACTTGCGAACAGTATAGAAGCTCCATAAGCCCTTCATATCAAAGAATCAGAATATGCTGAGAAGAGGTCAGAAGTGTAATGTGAAACATAGCTTTTTAATGTACAATAAAGACTATACAGAAAAATGGTCAGGAGTACAACGTACAACATACACTATACTGGGAATGGGTCAAAAGTATAATGTACAGTGTAACATAGACTATAGAAAGAAAAGAGAGGAGTTTAATGCACAGCATAGACAATGCAGAGAAGGGGCCAGGAGTAACAGATACTGTTTAGAGTACACAGTTAGTGTTTTTGTCGGTCTTAAGTTTTTTACTTTGATTGTGAATAAGCAATGAAAAATATGTGAGCCAAAAACATGTTGAGCGTGTGTCATCTAATGTTCTTGTCAGTATTGTGTGTTTTTTACATGTGTTGTGCTCTGGCCAGAGTGGATTACTTCTCTTGCACATTATTTGGTCTGAGTTTTCTCTGTGGTAAAAGTGGATGCCTGGTTTGGATCTATCTATCTAAATATTTGTCTGTATTTTTCTATGGATCAAGGATAAAAGGGCTGATTGGCTGTAAAGCTGATACTCCGGGCAAAAAGGTCCTGCTGTCTGTCCTCCGTAAAGGGGTATACCTTCTTCCCCATTTTACAGTCGAGACTGGGCACACCGACGGGACAGCAGTGCAGAGTTCCAACTCTTCGTTTTCGAACTCTAAGAAGCGATCTCTTTACACAGCGATCGACCTAGGAGAGGGATCAGCCAAGAGGGCCTCTAAGAGACGTACTTGCGAACAGTATAGAAGCTCCATAAGCCCTTCATATCAAAGAATCAGAATATGCTGAGAAGAGGTCAGAAGTGTAATGTGAAACATAGCTTTTTAATGTACAATAAAGACTATACAGAAAAATGGTCAGGAGTACAACGTACAACATACACTATACTGGGAATGGGTCAAAAGTATAATGTACAGTGTAACATAGACTATAGAAAGAAAAGAGAGGAGTTTAATGCACAGCATAGACAATGCAGAGAAGGGGCCAGGAGTAACAGATACTGTTTAGAGTACACAGTTAGTGTTTTTGTCGGTCTTAAGTTTTTTACTTTGATTGTGAATAAGCAATGAAAAATATGTGAGCCAAAAACATGTTGAGCGTGTGTCATCTAATGTTCTTGTCAGTATTGTGTGTTTTTTACATGTGTTGTGCTCTGGCCAGAGTGGATTACTTCTCTTGCACATTATTTGGTCTGAGTTTTCTCTGTGGTAAAAGTGGATGCCTTGTTTGGATCTATCTATCTAAATATTTGTCTGTATTTTTCTATGGATCAAGGATAAAAGGGCTGATTGGCTGTAAAGCTGATACTCCGGGCAAAAAGGTCCTGCTGTCTGTCCTCCGTAAAGGGGTATACCTTCTTCCCCATTTTACAGTCGAGACTGGGCACACCGACGGGACAGCAGTGCAGAGTTCCAACTCTTCGTTTTCGATCTCTAAGAAGCGATCTCTTTATACAGCCATCCCTCTCCTAGGTAGAGAGGGATGAGCCAAGAGGGCCTCTAAGAGACGTACTTGCGAACAGTATAGAAGCTCCATAAGCCCTTCATATCAAAGAATCAGAATATGCTGAGAAGAGGTCAGAAGTGTAATGTGAATCATTGCTTTTTAATGTACAATCAAAAGCATACAGAAAAAAGGTCAGGAGTACAACGTACAACATACACTATACTGGGAATGGGTCAAAAGTATAATGTACAGTGTAACATAGACTATAGAAAGAAAAGAGAGGAGTTTAATGCACAGCATAGACAATGCAGAGAAGGGGCCAGGAGTAACATATACTGTTTAGAGTACACAGTTAGTGTTTGTCGGTCTTAAGTGTTTTACTTTGATTGGGAATAAGAAATGAAAAATATGTGAGCCAAAAACATGTTGAGCGTGTGTCATCTAATGTTCTTGTCAGTATTGTGTGTTTTTTACATATGTTGTGCTCTGGCCAGAGTGGATTACTTCTCTGGCACATTATTTGGTCAGAGTTTTCTCTGTGGTAAAAGCGGATGCCTGGTTTGGATCTATCTAAATATTTGTCTGTCTATTTTTCTATGGATCAAGGATAAAAGGGCTGATTGGCTGTAAAACTGATACTCCGGGCAAAAAGGTCCTGCTGTCTATCCTCCGTAAAGGGGTATACCTTCTTCCCCATTTTACAGTCGAGACTGGGCACACCGACGGGACAGCAGTGCAGAGTTCCAACTCTTCGTTTTCGAACTCTAAGAAGCGATCTCTTTACACAGCGATCGACCTAGGAGAGGGATCAGCCAAGAGGGCCTCTAAGAGACGTACTTGCGAACAGTATAGAAGCTCCATAAGCCCTTCATATCAAAGAATCAGAATATGCTGAGAAGAGGTCAGAAGTGTAATGTGAAACATAGCTTTTTAATGTACAATAAAGACTATACAGAAAAAAGGTCAGGAGTACAACGTACAACATACACTATACTGGGAATGGGTCAAAAGTATAATGTACAGTGTAACATAGACTATAGAAAGAAAAGAGAGGAGTTTAATGCACAGCATAGACAATGCAGAGAAGGGGCCAGGAGTAACAGATACTGTTTAGAGTACACAGTTAGTGTTTTAGTCAGTCTTAAGTTTTTTACTTTGATTGTGAATAAGCAATGAAAAATATGTGAGCCAAAAACATGTTGAGCGTGTGTCATCTAATGTTCTTGTCAGTATTGTGTGTTTTTTACATGTGTTGTGCTCTGGCCAGAGTGGATTACTTCTCTTGCACATTATTTGGTCTGAGTTTTCTCTGTGGTAAAAGTGGATGCCTGGTTTGGATCTATCTATCTAAATATTTGTCTGTATTTCTCTATGGATCAAGGATAAAAGGGCTGATTGGCTGTAAAGCTGATACTCCGGGCAAAAAGGTCCTGCTGTCTATCCTCCGTAAAGGGGTATACCTTCTTCCCCATTTTACAGTCGAGACTGGGCACACCGACGGGACAGCAGTGCAGAGTTCCAACTCTTCGTTTTCGAACTCTAAGAAGCGATCTCTTTACACAGCGATCGACCTAGGAGAGGGATCAGCCAAGAGGGCCTCTAAGAGACGTACTTGCGAACAGTATAGAAGCTCCATAAGCCCTTCATATCAAAGAATCAGAATATGCTGAGAAGAGGTCAGAAGTGTAATGTGAAACATAGCTTTTTAATGTACAATAAAGACTATACAGAAAAATGGTCAGGAGTACAATGTACAACATACACTATACTGGGAATGGGTCAAAAGTATAATGTACAGTGTAACATAGACTATAGAAAGAAAAGAGAGGAGTTTAATGCACAGCATAGACAATGCAGAGAAGGGGCCAGGAGTAACAGATACTGTTTAGAGTACACAGTTAGTGTTTTTGTCGGTCTTAAGTTTTTTACTTTGATTGTGAATAAGCAATGAAAAATATGTGAGCCAAAAACATGTTGAGCGTGTGTCATCTAATGTTCTTGTCAGTATTGTGTGTTTTTTACATGTGTTGTGCTCTGGCCAGAGTGGATTACTTCTCTTGCACATTATTTGGTCTGAGTTTTCTCTGTGGTAAAAGTGGATGCCTTGTTTGGATCTATCTATCTAAATATTTGTCTGTATTTTTCTATGGATCAAGGATAAAAGGGCTGATTGGCTGTAAAGCTGATACTCCGGGCAAAAAGGTCCTGCTGTCTGTCCTCCCTAAAGGGGTATACCTTCTTCCCCATTTTACAGTCGAGACTGGGCACACCGACGGGACAGCAGTGCAGAGTTCCAACTCTTCGTTTTCGATCTCTAAGAAGCGATCTCTTTATACAGCCATCCCTCTCCTAGGTAGAGAGGGATGAGCCAAGAGGGCCTCTAAGAGACGTACTTGCGAACAGTATAGAAGCTCCATAAGCCCTTCATATCAAAGAATCAGAATATGCTGAGAAGAGGTCAGAAGTGTAATGTGAATCATTGCTTTTTAATGTACAATCAAAAGCATACAGAAAAAAGGTCAGGAGTACAACGTACAACATACACTATACTGGGAATGGGTCAAAAGTATAATGTACAGTGTAACATAGACTATAGAAAGAAAAGAGAGGAGTTTAATGCACAGCATAGACAATGCAGAGAAGGGGCCAGGAGTAACATATACTGTTTAGAGTACACAGTTAGTGTTTGTCGGTCTTAAGTGTTTTACTTTGATTGGGAATAAGAAATGAAAAATATGTGAGCCAAAAACATGTTGAGCGTGTGTCATCTAATGTTCTTGTCAGTATTGTGTGTTTTTTACATATGTTGTGCTCTGGCCAGAGTGGATTACTTCTCTGGCACATTATTTGGTCAGAGTTTTCTCTGTGGTAAAAGCGGATGCCTGGTTTGGATCTATCTAAATATTGTCTGTCTATTTTTCTATGGATCAAGGATAAAAGGGCTGATTGGCTGTAAAACTGATACTCCGGGCAAAAAGGTCCTGCTGTCTATCCTCCGTAAAGGGGTATACCTTCTTCCCCATTTTACAGTCGAGACTGGGCACACCGACGGGACAGCAGTGCAGAGTTCCAACTCTTCGTTTTCGAACTCTAAGAAGCGATCTCTTTACACAGCGATCGACCTAGGAGAGGGATCAGCCAAGAGGGCCTCTAAGAGACGTACTTGCGAACAGTATAGAAGCTCCATAAGCCCTTCATATCAAAGAATCAGAATATGCTGAGAAGAGGTCAGAAGTGTAATGTGAAACATAGCTTTTTAATGTACAATAAAGACTATACAGAAAAAAGGTCAGGAGTACAACGTACAACATACACTATACTGGGAATGGGTCAAAAGTATAATGTACAGTGTAACATAGACTATAGAAAGAAAAGAGAGGAGTTTAATGCACAGCATAGACAATGCAGAGAAGGGGCCAGGAGTAACATATACTGTTTAGAGTACACAGTTAGTGTTTGTCGGTCTTAAGTGTTTTACTTTGATTGTGAATAAGCAATGAAAAATATGTGAGCCAAAAACATGTTGAGCGTGTGTCATCTAATGTTCTTGTCAATATTGTGTGTTTTTTACATGTGTTGTGCTCTGGCCAGAGTGGATTACTTCTCTTGCACATTATTTGGTCTGAGTTTTCTCTGTGGTAAAAGTGTATGCCTGGTTTGGATCTATCTATCTAAATATTTGTCTGTATATTTCAATGGATCAAGGATAAAAGGGCTGATTGGCTGTAAAGCTGATACTCCGGGCAAAAAGGTCCTGCTGTCTATCCTCCGTAAAGGGGTATACCTTCTTCCCCATTTTACAGTCGAGACTGGGCACACCGACGTGACAGCAGTGCAGAGTTCCAACTCTTCGTTTTCGAACTCTAAGAAGCGATCTCTTTACACAGCGATCGACCTAGGAGAGGGATCAGCCAAGAGGGCCTTTAAGAGACGTACTTGCGAACAGTATAGAAGCTCCATAAGCCCTTCATATCAAAGAATCAGAATATGCTGAGAAGAGGTCAGAAGTGTAATGTGAAACATAGCTTTTTAATGTACAATAAAGACTATACAGAAAAATGGTCAGGAGTACAACGTACAACATACACTATACTGGGAATGGGTCAAAAGTATAATGTACAGTGTAACATAGACTATAGAAAGAAAAGAGAGGAGTTTAATGCACAGCATAGACAATGCAGAGAAGGGGCCAGGAGTAACAGATACTGTTTAGAGTACACAGTTAGTGTTTTTGTCGGTCTTAAGTTTTTTACTTTGATTGTGAATAAGCAATGAAAAATATGTGAGCCAAAAACATGTTGAGCGTGTGTCATCTAATGTTCTTGTCAGTATTGTGTGTTTTTTACATGTGTTGTGCTCTGGCCAGAGTCGATTACTTATCTTGCACATTATTTGGTCTGAGTTTTCTCTGTGGTAAAAGTGGATGCCTGGTTTGGATCTATCTATCTAAATATTTGTCTGTATTTTTCTATGGATCAAGGAAAAAAGGGCTGATTGGCTGTAAAGCTGATACTCCGGGCAAAAAGGTCCTGCTGTCTGTCCTCCGTAAAGGGGTATACCTTCTTCCCCATTTTACAGTCGAGACTGGGCACACCGACGGGACAGCAGTGCAGAGTTCCAACTCTTCGTTTTCGATCTCTAAGAAGCGATCTCTTTATACAGCCATCCCTCTCCTAGGTAGAGAGGGATGAGCCAAGAGGGCCTCTAAGAGACGTACTTGCGAACAGTATAGAAGCTCCATAAGCCCTTCATATCAAAGAATCAGAATATGCTGAGAAGAGGTCAGAAGTGTAATGTGAATCATTGCTTTTTAATGTACAATCAAAAGCATACAGAAAAAAGGTCAGGAGTACAACGTACAACATACACTATACTGGGAATGGGTCAAAAGTATAATGTACAGTGTAACATAGACTATAGAAAGAAAAGAGAGGAGTTTAATGCACAGCATAGACAATGCAGAGAAGGGGCCAGGAGTAACATATACTGTTTAGAGTACACAGTTAGTGTTTGTCGGTCTTAAGTGTTTTACTTTGATTGTGAATAAGCAATGAAAAATATGTGAGCCAAAAACATGTTGAGCGTGTGTCATCTAATGTTCTTGTCAGTATTGTGTGTTTTTTACATGTGTTGTGCTCTGGACAGAGTGGATTACTTCTCTTGCACATTATTTGGTCTGAGTTTTCTCTGTGGTAAAAGTGGATGCCTGGTTTGGATCTATCTATCAAAATATTTGTCTGTATTTTTCTATGGATCAAGGATAAAAGGGCTGATTGGCTGTAAAGCTGATACTCCGGGCAAAAAGGTCCTGCTGTCTGTCCTCCGTAAAGGGGTATACCTTCTTCCCCATTTTACAGTCGAGACTGGGCACACCGACGGGACAGCAGTGCAGAGTTCCAACTCTTCGTTTTCGATCTCTAAGAAGCGATCTCTTTATACAGCCAACCCTATCCTAGGTAGAGAGGGATGAGCCAAGAGGGCCTCTAAGAGACGTACTTGCGAACAGTATAGAAGCTCCATAAGCCCTTCATATCAAAGAATCAGAATATGCTGAGAAGAGGTCAGAAGTGTAATGTGAAACATAGCTTTTTAATGTACAATAAAGACTATACAGAAAAATGGTCAGGAGTACAACGTACAACATACACTATACTGGGAATGGGTCAAAAGTATAATGTACAGTGTAACATAGACTATAGAAAGAAAAGAGAGGAGTTTAATGCACAGCATAGACAATGCAGAGAAGGGGCCAGGAGTAACATATACTGTTTAGAGTACACAGTTAGTGTTTGTCGGTCTTAAGTGTTTTACTTTGATTGGGAATAAGAAATGAAAAATATGTGAGCCAAAAACATGTTGAGCGTGTGTCATCTAATGTTCTTGTCAGTATTGTGTGTTTTTTACATGTGTTGTGCTCTTGCCAGAGTGGATTACTTCTCTGGCACATTATTTGGTCTGAGTTTTCTCTGTGGTAAAAGCGGATGCCTGGTTTGGATCTATCTAAATATTTGTCTGTCTATTTTTCTATGGATCAAGGATAAAAGGGCTGATTGGCTGTAAAGCTGATACTCCGGGCAAAAAGGTCCTGCTGTCTATCCTCCGTAAAGGGGTATACCTTCTTCCCCATTTTACAGTCGAGACTGGGCACACCGACGGGACAGCAGTGCAGAGTTCCAACTCTTCGTTTTCGATCTCTAAGAAGCGATCTCTTTATACAGCCATCCCTCTCCTAGGTAGAGAGGGATGAGCCAAGAGGGCCTCTAAGAGACGTACTTGCGAACAGTATAGAAGCTCCATAAGCCCTTCATATCAAAGAATCAGAATATTCTGAGAAGAGGTCAGAAATGTAATGTGAAACATAGCTTTTTAATGTACAATAAAGACTATACAGAAAAATGGTCAGGAGTACAACGTACAACATACACTATACTGGGAATGGGTCAAAAGTATAATGTACAGTGTAACATAGACTATAGAAAGAAAAGAGAGGAGTTTAATGCACAGCATAGACAATGCAGAGAAGGGGCCAGGAGTAACAGATACTGTTTAGAGTACACAGTTAGTGTTTTTGTCGGTCTTAAGTTTTTTACTTTGATTGTGAATAAGCAATGAAAAATATGTGAGCCAAAAACATGTTGAGCGTGTGTCATCTAATGTTCTTGTCAGTATTGTGTGTTTTTTACATGTGTTGTGCTCTGGCCAGAGTGGATTACTTCTCTTGCACACTATTTGGTCTGAGTTTTCTCTGTGGTAAAAGTGGATGCCTGGTTTGGATCTATCTATCTAAATATTTGTCTGTATTTTTCTATGGATCAAGGATAAAAGGGCTGATTGGCTGTAAAGCTGATACTCCGGGCAAAAAGGTCCTGCTGTCTGTCCTCCGTAAAGGGGTATACCTTCTTCCCCATTTTACAGTCGAGACTGGGCACACCGACGGGACAGCAGTGCAGAGTTCCAACTCTTCGTTTTCGATCTCTAAGAAGCGATCTCTTTATACAGCCATCCCTCTCCTAGGTAGAGAGGGATGAGCCAAGAGGGCCTCTAAGAGACGTACTTGCGAACAGTATAGAAGCTCCATAAGCCCTTCATATCAAAGAATCAGAATATGCTGAGAAGAGGTCAGAAGTGTAATGTGAAACATAGCTTTTTAATGTACAATAAAGACTATACAGAAAAATGGTCAGGAGTACAACGTACAACATACACTATACTGGGAATGGGTCAAAAGTATAATGTACAGTGTAACATAGACTATAGAAAGAAAAGAGAGGAGTTTAATGCACAGCATAGACAATGCAGAGAAGGGGCCAGGAGTAACAGATACTGTTTAGTGTACACAGTTAGTGTTTTTGTCGGTCTTAAGTTTTTTACTTTGATTGTGAATAAGCAATGAAAAATATGTGAGCCAAAAACATGTTGAGCGTGTGTCATCTAATGTTCTTGTCAGTATTGTGTGTTTTTTACATGTGTTGTGCTCTAGCCAGAGTGGATTACTTATCTTGCACATTATTTGGTCTGAGTTTTCTCTGTGGTAAAAGTGGATGCCTGGTTTGGATCTATCTATCTAAATATTTGTCTGTATTTTTCTATGGATCAAGGATAAAAGGGCTGATTGGCTGTAAAGCTGATACTCCAGGCAAAAAGGTCCTGCTGTCTGTCCTCCGTAAAGGGGTATACCTTCTTCCCCATTTTACAGTCGAGACTGGGCACACCGACGGGACAGCAGTGCAGAGTTCCAACTCTTCGTTTTCGAACTCTAAGAAGCGATCTCTTTACACAGCGATCGACCTAGGAGAGGGATCAGCCAAGAGGGCCTCTAAGAGACGTACTTGCGAACAGTATAGAAGCTCCATAAGCCCTTCATATCAAAGAATCAGAATATGCTGAGAAGAGGTCAGAAGTGTAATGTGAATCATTGCTTTTTAATGTACAATCAAAAGCATACAGAAAAAAGGTCAGGAGTACAACGTACAACATACACTATACTGGGAATGGGTCAAAAGTATAATGTACAGTGTAACATAGACTATAGAAAGAAAAGAGAGGAGTTTAATGCACAGCATAGACAATGCAGAGAAGGGGCCAGGAGTAACATATACTGTTTAGAGTACACAGTTAGTGTTTGTCGGTCTTAAGTGTTTTACTTTGATTGGGAATAAGAAATGAAAAATATGTGAGCCAAAAACATGTTGAGCGTGTGTCATCTAATGTTCTTGTCAGTATTGTGTGTTTTTTACATGTGTTGTGCTCTGGCCAGAGTGGATTACTTCTCTGGCACATTATTTGGTCAGAGTTTTCTCTGTGGTAAAAGCGGATGCCTGGTTTGGATCTATCTAAATATTTGTCTGTCTATTTTTCTATGGATCAAGGATAAAAGGGCTGATTGGCTGTAAAGCTGATACTCCGGGCAAAAAGGTCCTGCTGTCTATCCTCCGTAAAGGGGTATACCTTCTTCCCCATTTTACAGTCGAGACTGGGCACACCGACGGGACAGCAGTGCAGAGTTCCAACTCTTCGTTTTCGAACTCTAAGAAGCGATCTCTTTACACAGCGATCGACCTAGGAGAGGGATCAGCCAAGAGGGCCTCTAAGAGACGTACTTGTGAACAGTATAGAAGCTCCATAAGCCCTTCATATCAAAGAATCAGAATATGCTGAGAAGAGGTCAGAAGTGTAATGTGAAACATAGCTTTTTAATGTACAATAAAGACTATACAGAAAAATGGTCAGGAGTACAACGTACAACATACACTATACTGGGAATGGGTCAAAAGTATAATGTACAGTGTAACATAGACTATAGAAAGAAAAGAGAGGAGTTTAATGCACAGCATAGACAATGCAGAGAAGGGGCCAGGAGTAACAGATACTGTTTAGAGTACACAGTTAGTGTTTTTGTCGGTCTTAAGTTTTTTACTTTGATTGTGAATAAGCAATGAAAAATATGTGAGCCAAAAACATGTTGAGCGTGTGTCATCTAATGTTCTTGTCAGTATTGTGTGTTTTTTACATGTGTTGTGCTCTGGCCAGAGTGGATTACTTCTCTTGCACATTATTTGGTCTGAGTTTTCTCTGTGGTAAAAGTGGATGCCTTGTTTGGATCTATCTATCTAAATATTTGTCTGTATTTTTCTATGGATCAAGGATAAAAGGGCTGATTGGCTGTAAAGCTGATACTCCGGGCAAAAAGGTCCTGCTGTCTGTCCTCCGTAAAGGGGTATACCTTCTTCCCCATTTTACAGTCGAGACTGGGCACACCGACGGGACAGCAGTGCAGAGTTCCAACTCTTCGTTTTCGATCTCTAAGAAGCGATCTCTTTATACAGCCATCCCTCTCCTAGGTAGAGAGGGATGAGCCAAGAGGGCCTCTAAGAGACGTACTTGCGAACAGTATAGAAGCTCCATAAGCCCTTCATATCAAAGAATCAGAATATGCTGAGAAGAGGTCAGAAGTGTAATGTGAATCATTGCTTTTTAATGTACAATCAAAAGCATACAGAAAAAAGGTCAGGAGTACAACGTACAACATACACTATACTGGGAATGGGTCAAAAGTATAATGTACAGTGTAACATAGACTATAGAAAGAAAAGAGAGGAGTTTAATGCACAGCATAGACAATGCAGAGAAGGGGCCAGGAGTAACATATACTGTTTAGAGTACACAGTTAGTGTTTGTCGGTCTTAAGTGTTTTACTTTGATTGGGAATAAGAAATGAAAAATATGTGAGCCAAAAACATGTTGAGCGTGTGTCATCTAATGTTCTTGTCAGTATTGTGTGTTTTTTACATATGTTGTGCTCTGGCCAGAGTGGATTACTTCTCTGGCACATTATTTGGTCAGAGTTTTCTCTGTGGTAAAAGCGGATGCCTGGTTTGGATCTATCTAAATATTTGTCTGTCTATTTTTCTATGGATCAAGGATAAAAGGGCTGATTGGCTGTAAAACTGATACTCCGGGCAAAAAGGTCCTGCTGTCTATCCTCCGTAAAGGGGTATACCTTCTTCCCCATTTTACAGTCGAGACTGGGCACACCGACGGGACAGCAGTGCAGAGTTCCAACTCTTCGTTTTCGAACTCTAAGAAGCGATCTCTTTACACAGCGATCGACCTAGGAGAGGGATCAGCCAAGAGGGCCTCTAAGAGACGTACTTGCGAACAGTATAGAAGCTCCATAAGCCCTTCATATCAAAGAATCAGAATATGCTGAGAAGAGGTCAGAAGTGTAATGTGAAACATAGCTTTTTAATGTACAATAAAGACTATACAGAAAAAAGGTCAGGAGTACAACGTACAACATACACTATACTGGGAATGGGTCAAAAGTATAATGTACAGTGTAACATAGACTATAGAAAGAAAAGAGAGGAGTTTAATGCACAGCATAGACAATGCAGAGAAGGGGCCAGGAGTAACATATACTGTTTAGAGTACACAGTTAGTGTTTGTCGGTCTTAAGTGTTTTACTTTGATTGTGAATAAGCAATGAAAAATATGTGAGCCAAAAACATGTTGAGCGTGTGTCATCTAATGTTCTTGTCAATATTGTGTGTTTTTTACATGTGTTGTGCTCTGGCCAGAGTGGATTACTTCTCTTGCACATTATTTGGTCTGAGTTTTCTCTGTGGTAAAAGTGGATGCCTGGTTTGGATCTATCTATCTAAATATTTGTCTGTATTTTTCAATGGATCAAGGATAAAAGGGCTGATTGGCTGTAAAGCTGATACTCCGGGCAAAAAGGTCCTGCTGTCTATCCTCCGTAAAGGGGTATACCTTCTTCCCCATTTTACAGTCGAGACTGGGCACACCGACGGGACAGCAGTGCAGAGTTCCAACTCTTCGTTTTCGAACTCTAAGAAGCGATCTCTTTACACAGCGATCGACCTAGGAGAGGGATCAGCCAAGAGGGCCTCTAAGAGACGTACTTGCGAACAGTATAGAAGCTCCATAAGCCCTTCATATCAAAGAATCAGAATATGCTGAGAAGAGGTCAGAAGTGTAATGTGAAACATAGCTTTTTAATGTACAATAAAGACTATACAGAAAAATGGTCAGGAGTACAACGTACAACATACACTATACTGGGAATGGGTCAAAAGTATAATGTACAGTGTAACATAGACTATAGAAAGAAAAGAGAGGAGTTTAATGCACAGCATAGACAATGCAGAGAAGGGGCCAGGAGTAACAGATACTGTTTAGAGTACACAGTTAGTGTTTTTGTCGGTCTTAAGTTTTTTACTTTGATTGTGAATAAGCAATGAAAAATATGTGAGCCAAAAACATGTTGAGCGTGTGTCATCTAATGTTCTTGTCAGTATTGTGTGTTTTTTACATGTGTTGTGCTCTGGCCAGAGTGGATTACTTCTCTGGCACATTATTTGGTCTGAGTTTTCTCTGTGGTAAAAGTGGATGCCTGGTTTGGATCTATCTATCTAAATATTTGTCTGTATTTTTCTATGGATCAAGGAAAAAAGGGCTGATTGGCTGTAAAGCTGATACTCCGGGCAAAAAGGTCCTGCTGTCTGTCCTCCGTAAAGGGGTATACCTTCTTCCCCATTTTACAGTCGAGACTGGGCACACCGACGGGACAGCAGTGCAGAGTTCCAACTCTTCGTTTTCGATCTCTAAGAAGCGATCTCTTTATACAGCCATCCCTCTCCTAGGTAGAGAGGGATGAGCCAAGAGGGCCTCTAAGAGACGTACTTGCGAACAGTATAGAAGCTCCATAAGCCCTTCATATCAAAGAATCAGAATATGCTGAGAAGAGGTCAGAAGTGTAATGTGAAACATAGCTTTTTAATGTACAATAAAGACTATACAGAAAAATGGTCAGGAGTACAACGTACAACATACACTATACTGGGAATGGGTCAAAAGTATAATGTACAGTGTAACATAGACTATAGAAAGAAAAGAGAGGAGTTTAATGCACAGCATAGACAATGCAGAGAAGGGGCCAGGAGTAACAGATACGGATTAGAGTACACAGTTAGTGTTTTTGTCGGTCTTAAGTTTTTTACTTTGATTGTGAATAAGCAATGAAAAATATGTGAGCCAAAAACATGTTGAGCGTGTGTCATCTAATGTTCTTGTCAGTATTGTGTGTTTTTTACATGTGTTGTGCTCTGGCCAGAGTGGATTACTTCTCTTGCACATTATTTGGTCTGAGTTTTCTCTGTGGTAAAAGTGGATGCCTGGTTTGGATCTATCTATCTAAATATTTGTCTGTATTTTTCTATGGATCAAGGATAAAAGGGCTGATTGGCTGTAAAGCTGATACTCCGGGCAAAAAGGTCCTGCTGTCTGTCCTCCGTAAAGGGGTATACCTTCTTCCCCATTTTACAGTCGAGACTGGGCACACCGACGGGACAGCAGTGCAGAGTTCCAACTCTTCGTTTTCGAACTCTAAGAAGCGATCTCTTTACACAGCGATCGACCTAGGAGAGGGATCAGCCAAGAGGGCCTCTAAGAGACGTACTTGCGAACAGTATAGAAGCTCCATAAGCCCTTCATATCAAAGAATCAGAATATGCTGAGAAGAGGTCAGAAGTGTAATGTGAAACATAGCTTTTTAATGTACAATAAAGACTATACAGAAAAATGGTCAGGAGTACAACGTACAACATACACTATACTGGGAATGGGTCAAAAGTATAATGTACAGTGTAACATAGACTATAGAAAGAAAAGAGAGGAGTTTAATGCACAGCATAGACAATGCAGAGAAGGGGCCAGGAGTAACAGATACTGTTTAGAGTACACAGTTAGTGTTTTTGTCGGTCTTAAGTTTTTTACTTTGATTGTGAATAAGCAATGAAAAATATGTGAGCCAAAAACATGTTGAGCGTGTGTCATCTAATGTTCTTGTCAGTATTGTGTGTTTTTTACATGTGTTGTGCTCTGGCCAGAGTCGATTACTTATCTTGCACATTATTTGGTCTGAGTTTTCTCTGTGGTAAAAGTGGATGCCTGGTTTGGATCTATCTATCTAAATATTTGTCTGTATTTTTCTATGGATCAAGGATAAAAGGGCTGATTGGCTGTAAAGCTGATACTCCGGGCAAAAAGGTCCTGCTGTCTGTCCTCCGTAAAGGGGTATACCTTCTTCCCCATTTTACAGTCGAGACTGGGCACACCGACGGGACAGCAGTGCAGAGTTCCAACTCTTCGTTTTCGATCTCTAAGAAGCGATCTCTTTATACAGCCATCCCTCTCCTAGGTAGAGAGGGATGAGCCAAGAGGGCCTCTAAGAGACGTACTTGCGAACAGTATAGAAGCTCCATAAGCCCTTCATATCAAAGAATCAGAATATGCTGAGAAGAGGTCAGAAGTGTAATGTGAATCATTGCTTTTTAATGTACAATCAAAAGCATACAGAAAAAAGGTCAGGAGTACAACGTACAACATACACTATACTGGGAATGGGTCAAAAGTATAATGTACAGTGTAACATAGACTATAGAAAGAAAAGAGAGGAGTTTAATGCACAGCATAGACAATGCAGAGAAGGGGCCAGGAGTAACATATACTGTTTAGAGTACACAGTTAGTGTTTGTCGGTCTTAAGTGTTTTACTTTGATTGTGAATAAGCAATGAAAAATATGTGAGCCAAAAACATGTTGAGCGTGTGTCATCTAATGTTCTTGTCAGTATTGTGTGTTTTTTACATGTGTTGTGCTCTGGACAGAGTGGATTACTTCTCTTGCACATTATTTGGTCTGAGTTTTCTCTGTGGTAAAAGTGGATGCCTGGTTTGGATCTATCTATCAAAATATTTGTCTGTATTTTTCTATGGATCAAGGATAAAAGGGCTGATTGGCTGTAAAGCTGATACTCCGGGCAAAAAGGTCCTGCTGTCTGTCCTCCGTAAAGGGGTATACCTTCTTCCCCATTTTACAGTCGAGACTGGGCACACCGACGGGACAGCAGTGCAGAGTTCCAACTCTTCGTTTTCGATCTCTAAGAAGCGATCTCTTTATACAGCCATCCCTCTCCTAGGTAGAGAGGGATGAGCCAAGAGGGCCTCTAAGAGACGTACTTGCGAACAGTATAGAAGCTCCATAAGCCCTTCATATCAAAGAATCAGAATATTCTGAGAAGAGGTCAGAAGTGTAATGTGAAACATAGCTTTTTAATGTACAATAAAGACTATACAGAAAAATGGTCAGGAGTACAACGTACAACATACACTATACTGGGAATGGGTCAAAAGTATAATGTACAGTGTAACATAGACTATAGAAAGAAAAGAGAGGAGTTTAATGCACAGCATAGACAATGCAGAGAAGGGGCCAGGAGTAACAGATACTGTTTAGAGTACACAGTTAGTGTTTTTGTCGGTCTTAAGTTTTTTACTTTGATTGTGAATAAGCAATGAAAAATATGTGAGCCAAAAACATGTTGAGCGTGTGTCATCTAATGTTCTTGTCAGTATTGTGTGTTTTTTACATGTGTTGTGCTCTGGCCAGAGTCGATTACTTATCTTGCACATTATTTGGTCTGAGTTTTCTCTGTGGTAAAAGTGGATGCCTGGTTTGGATCTATCTATCTAAATATTTGTCTGTATTTTTCTATGGATCAAGGATAAAAGGGCTGATTGGCTGTAAAGCTGATACTCCGGGCAAAAAGGTCCTGCTGTCTGTCCTCCGTAAAGGGGTATACCTTCTTCCCCATTTTACAGTCGAGACTGGGCACACCGACGGGACAGCAGTGCAGAGTTCCAACTCTTCGTTTTCGATCTCTAAGAAGCGATCTCTTTATACAGCCATCCCTCTCCTAGGTAGAGAGGGATGAGCCAAGAGGGCCTCTAAGAGACGTACTTGCGAACAGTATAGAAGCTCCATAAGCCCTTCATATCAAAGAATCAGAATATGCTGAGAAGAGGTCAGAAGTGTAATGTGAATCATTGCTTTTTAATGTACAATCAAAAGCATACAGAAAAAAGGTCAGGAGTACAACGTACAACATACACTATACTGGGAATGGGTCAAAAGTATAATGTACAGTGTAACATAGACTATAGAAAGAAAAGAGAGGAGTTTAATGCACAGCATAGACAATGCAGAGAAGGGGCCAGGAGTAACATATACTGTTTAGAGTACACAGTTAGTGTTTGTCGGTCTTAAGTGTTTTACTTTGATTGTGAATAAGCAATGAAAAATATGTGAGCCAAAAACATGTTGAGCGTGTGTCATCTAATGTTCTTGTCAGTATTGTGTGTTTTTTACATGTGTTGTGCTCTGGACAGAGTGGATTACTTCTCTTGCACATTATTTGGTCTGAGTTTTCTCTGTGGTAAAAGTGGATGCCTGGTTTGGATCTATCTATCAAAATATTTGTCTGTATTTTTCTATGGATCAAGGATAAAAGGGCTGATTGGCTGTAAAGCTGATACTCCGGGCAAAAAGGTCCTGCTGTCTGTCCTCCGTAAAGGGGTATACCTTCTTCCCCATTTTACAGTCGAGACTGGGCACACCGACGGGACAGCAGTGCAGAGTTCCAACTCTTCGTTTTCGATCTCTAAGAAGCGATCTCTTTATACAGCCATCCCTCTCCTAGGTAGAGAGGGATGAGCCAAGAGGGCCTCTAAGAGACGTACTTGCGAACAGTATAGAAGCTCCATAAGCCCTTCATATCAAAGAATCAGAATATTCTGAGAAGAGGTCAGAAGTGTAATGTGAAACATAGCTTTTTAATGTACAATAAAGACTATACAGAAAAATGGTCAGGAGTACAACGTACAACATACACTATACTGGGAATGGGTCAAAAGTATAATGTACAGTGTAACATAGACTATAGAAAGAAAAGAGAGGAGTTTAATGCACAGCATAGACAATGCAGAGAAGGGGCCAGGAGTAACAGATACTGTTTAGAGTACACAGTTAGTGTTTTTGTCGGTCTTAAGTTTTTTACTTTGATTGTGAATAAGCAATGAAAAATATGTGAGCCAAAAACATGTTGAGCGTGTGTCATCTAATGTTCTTGTCAGTATTGTGTGTTTTTTACATGTGTTGTGCTCTGGCCAGAGTGGATTACTTCTCTTGCACACTATTTGGTCTGAGTTTTCTCTGTGGTAAAAGTGGATGCCTGGTTTGGATCTATCTATCTAAATATTTGTCTGTATTTTTCTATGGATCAAGGATAAAAGGGCTGATTGGCTGTAAAGCTGATACTCCGGGCAAAAAGGTCCTGCTGTCTGTCCTCCGTAAAGGGGTATACCTTCTTCCCCATTTTACAGTCGAGACTGGGCACACCGACGGGACAGCAGTGCAGAGTTCCAACTCTTTGTTTTCGATCTCTAAGAAGCGATCTCTTTATACAGCCATCCCTCTCCTAGGTAGAGAGGGATGAGCCAAGAGGGCCTCTAAGAGACGTACTTGCGAACAGTATAGAAGCTCCATAAGCCCTTCATATCAAAGAATCAGAATATGCTGAGAAGAGGTCAGAAGTGTAATGTGAATCATTGCTTTTTAATGTACAATCAAAAGCATACAGAAAAAAGGTCAGGAGTACAACGTACAACATACACTATACTGGGAATGGGTCAAAAGTATAATGTACAGTGTAACATAGACTATAGAAAGAAAAGAGAGGAGTTTAATGCACAGCATAGACAATGCAGAGAAGGGGCCAGGAGTAACATATACTGTTTAGAGTACACAGTTAGTGTTTGTCGGTCTTAAGTGTTTTACTTTGATTGGGAATAAGAAATGAAAAATATGTGAGCCAAAAACATGTTGAGCGTGTGTCATCTAATGTTCTTGTCAGTATTGTGTGTTTTTTACATATGTTGTGCTCTGGCCAGAGTGGATTACTTCTCTGGCACATTATTTGGTCAGAGTTTTCTCTGTGGTAAAAGCGGATGCCTGGTTTGGATCTATCTAAATATTTGTCTGTCTATTTTTCTATGGATCAAGGATAAAAGGGCTGATTGGCTGTAAAACTGATACTCCGGGCAAAAAGGTCCTGCTGTCTATCCTCCGTAAAGGGGTATACCTTCTTCCCCATTTTACAGTCGAGACTGGGCACACCGACGGGACAGCAGTGCAGAGTTCCAACTCTTCGTTTTCGAACTCTAAGAAGCGATCTCTTTACACAGCGATCGACCTAGGAGAGGGATCAGCCAAGAGGGCCTCTAAGAGACGTACTTGCGAACAGTATAGAAGCTCCATAAGCCCTTCATATCAAAGAATCAGAATATGCTGAGAAGAGGTCAGAAGTGTAATGTGAAACATAGCTTTTTAATGTACAATAAAGACTATACAGAAAAAAGGTCAGGAGTACAACGTACAACATACACTATACTGGGAATGGGTCAAAAGTATAATGTACAGTGTAACATAGACTATAGAAAGAAAAGAGAGGAGTTTAATGCACAGCATAGACAATGCAGAGAAGGGGCCAGGAGTAACATATACTGTTTAGAGTACACAGTTAGTGTTTGTCGGTCTTAAGTGTTTTACTTTGATTGTGAATAAGCAATGAAAAATATGTGAGCCAAAAACATGTTGAGCGTGTGTCATCTAATGTTCTTGTCAATATTGTGTGTTTTTTACATGTGTTGTGCTCTGGCCAGAGTGGATTACTTCTCTTGCACATTATTTGGTCTGAGTTTTCTCTGTGGTAAAAGTGGATGCCTGGTTTGGATCTATCTATCTAAATATTTGTCTGTATTTTTCAATGGATCAAGGATAAAAGGGCTGATTGGCTGTAAAGCTGATACTCCGGGCAAAAAGGTCCTGCTGTCTATCCTCCGTAAAGGGGTATACCTTCTTCCCCATTTTACAGTCGAGACTGGGCACACCGACGGGACAGCAGTGCAGAGTTCCAACTCTTCGTTTTCGAACTCTAAGAAGCGATCTCTTTACACAGCGATCGACCTAGGAGAGGGATCAGCCAAGAGGGCCTCTAAGAGACGTACTTGCGAACAGTATAGAAGCTCCATAAGCCCTTCATATCAAAGAATCAGAATATGCTGAGAAGAGGTCAGAAGTGTAATGTGAAACATAGCTTTTTAATGTACAATAAAGACTATACAGAAAAATGGTCAGGAGTACAACGTACAACATACACTATACTGGGAATGGGTCAAAAGTATAATGTACAGTGTAACATAGACTATAGAAAGAAAAGAGAGGAGTTTAATGCACAGCATAGACAATGCAGAGAAGGGGCCAGGAGTAACAGATACTGTTTAGAGTACACAGTTAGTGTTTTTGTCGGTCTTAAGTTTTTTACTTTGATTGTGAATAAGCAATGAAAAATATGTGAGCCAAAAACATGTTGAGCGTGTGTCATCTAATGTTCTTGTCAGTATTGTGTGTTTTTTACATGTGTTGTGCTCTGGCCAGAGTGGATTACTTCTCTGGCACATTATTTGGTCTGAGTTTTCTCTGTGGTAAAAGTGGATGCCTGGTTTGGATCTATCTATCTAAATATTTGTCTGTATTTTTCTATGGATCAAGGAAAAAAGGGCTGATTGGCTGTAAAGCTGATACTCCGGGCAAAAAGGTCCTGCTGTCTGTCCTCCGTAAAGGGGTATACCTTCTTCCCCATTTTACAGTCGAGACTGGGCACACCGACGGGACAGCAGTGCAGAGTTCCAACTCTTCGTTTTCGATCTCTAAGAAGCGATCTCTTTATACAGCCATCCCTCTCCTAGGTAGAGAGGGATGAGCCAAGAGGGCCTCTAAGAGACGTACTTGCGAACAGTATAGAAGCTCCATAAGCCCTTCATATCAAAGAATCAGAATATGCTGAGAAGAGGTCAGAAGTGTAATGTGAAACATAGCTTTTTAATGTACAATAAAGACTATACAGAAAAATGGTCAGGAGTACAACGTACAACATACACTATACTGGGAATGGGTCAAAAGTATAATGTACAGTGTAACATAGACTATAGAAAGAAAAGAGAGGAGTTTAATGCACAGCATAGACAATGCAGAGAAGGGGCCAGGAGTAACAGATACGGATTAGAGTACACAGTTAGTGTTTTTGTCGGTCTTAAGTTTTTTACTTTGATTGTGAATAAGCAATGAAAAATATGTGAGCCAAAAACATGTTGAGCGTGTGTCATCTAATGTTCTTGTCAGTATTGTGTGTTTTTTACATGTGTTGTGCTCTGGCCAGAGTGGATTACTTCTCTTGCACATTATTTGGTCTGAGTTTTCTCTGTGGTAAAAGTGGATGCCTGGTTTGGATCTATCTATCTAAATATTTGTCTGTATTTTTCTATGGATCAAGGATAAAAGGGCTGATTGGCTGTAAAGCTGATACTCCGGGCAAAAAGGTCCTGCTGTCTGTCCTCCGTAAAGGGGTATACCTTCTTCCCCATTTTACAGTCGAGACTGGGCACACCGACGGGACAGCAGTGCAGAGTTCCAACTCTTCGTTTTCGAACTCTAAGAAGCGATCTCTTTACACAGCGATCGACCTAGGAGAGGGATCAGCCAAGAGGGCCTCTAAGAGACGTACTTGCGAACAGTATAGAAGCTCCATAAGCCCTTCATATCAAAGAATCAGAATATGCTGAGAAGAGGTCAGAAGTGTAATGTGAAACATAGCTTTTTAATGTACAATAAAGACTATACAGAAAAATGGTCAGGAGTACAACGTACAACATACACTATACTGGGAATGGGTCAAAAGTATAATGTACAGTGTAACATAGACTATAGAAAGAAAAGAGAGGAGTTTAATGCACAGCATAGACAATGCAGAGAAGGGGCCAGGAGTAACAGATACTGTTTAGAGTACACAGTTAGTGTTTTTGTCGGTCTTAAGTTTTTTACTTTGATTGTGAATAAGCAATGAAAAATATGTGAGCCAAAAACATGTTGAGCGTGTGTCATCTAATGTTCTTGTCAGTATTGTGTGTTTTTTACATGTGTTGTGCTCTGGCCAGAGTGGATTACTTCTCTGGCACATTATTTGGTCTGAGTTTTCTCTGTGGTAAAAGTGGATGCCTGGTTTGGATCTATCTATCTAAATATTTGTCTGTATTTTTCTATGGATCAAGGAAAAAAGGGCTGATTGGCTGTAAAGCTGATACTCCGGGCAAAAAGGTCCTGCTGTCTGTCCTCCGTAAAGGGGTATACCTTCTTCCCCATTTTACAGTCGAGACTGGGCACACCGACGGGACAGCAGTGCAGAGTTCCAACTCTTCGTTTTCGATCTCTAAGAAGCGATCTCTTTATACAGCCATCCCTCTCCTAGGTAGAGAGGGATGAGCCAAGAGGGCCTCTAAGAGACGTACTTGCGAACAGTATAGAAGCTCCATAAGCCCTTCATATCAAAGAATCAGAATATGCTGAGAAGAGGTCAGAAGTGTAATGTGAAACATAGCTTTTTAATGTACAATAAAGACTATACAGAAAAATGGTCAGGAGTACAACGTACAACATACACTATACTGGGAATGGGTCAAAAGTATAATGTACAGTGTAACATAGACTATAGAAAGAAAAGAGAGGAGTTTAATGCACAGCATAGACAATGCAGAGAAGGGGCCAGGAGTAACAGATACGGATTAGAGTACACAGTTAGTGTTTTTGTCGGTCTTAAGTTTTTTACTTTGATTGTGAATAAGCAATGAAAAATATGTGAGCCAAAAACATGTTGAGCGTGTGTCATCTAATGTTCTTGTCAGTATTGTGTGTTTTTTACATGTGTTGTGCTCTGGCCAGAGTGGATTACTTCTCTGGCACATTATTTGGTCTGAGTTTTCTCTGTGGTAAAAGTGGATGCCTGGTTTGGATCTATCTATCTAAATATTTGTCTGTATTTTTCTATGGATCAAGGATAAAAGGGCTGATTGGCTGTAAAGCTGATACTCCGGGCAAAAAGGTCCTGCTGTCTGTCCTCCGTAAAGGGGTATACCTTCTTCCCCATTTTACAGTCGAGACTGGGCACACCGACGGGACAGCAGTGCAGAGTTCCAACTCTTCGTTTTCGAACTCTAAGAAGCGATCTCTTTACACAGCGATCGACCTAGGAGAGGGATCAGCCAAGAGGGCCTCTAAGAGACGTACTTGCGAACAGTATAGAAGCTCCATAAGCCCTTCATATCAAAGAATCAGAATATGCTGAGAAGAGGTCAGAAGTGTAATGTGAAACATAGCTTTTTAATGTACAATAAAGACTATACAGAAAAATGGTCAGGAGTACAACGTACAACATACACTATACTGGGAATGGGTCAAAAGTATAATGTACAGTGTAACATAGACTATAGAAAGAAAAGAGAGGAGTTTAATGCACAGCATAGACAATGCAGAGAAGGGGCCAGGAGTAACAGATACTGTTTAGAGTACACAGTTAGTGTTTTTGTCGGTCTTAAGTTTTTTACTTTGATTGTGAATAAGCAATGAAAAATATGTGAGCCAAAAACATGTTGAGCGTGTGTCATCTAATGTTCTTGTCAGTATTGTGTGTTTTTTACATGTGTTGTGCTCTGGCCAGAGTCGATTACTTATCTTGCACATTATTTGGTCTGAGTTTTCTCTGTGGTAAAAGTGGATGCCTGGTTTGGATCTATCTATCTAAATATTTGTCTGTATTTTTCTATGGATCAAGGATAAAAGGGCTGATTGGCTGTAAAGCTGATACTCCGGGCAAAAAGGTCCTGCTGTCTGTCCTCCGTAAAGGGGTATACCTTCTTCCCCATTTTACAGTCGAGACTGGGCACACCGACGGGACAGCAGTGCAGAGTTCCAACTCTTCGTTTTCGATCTCTAAGAAGCGATCTCTTTATACAGCCATCCCTCTCCTAGGTAGAGAGGGATGAGCCAAGAGGGCCTCTAAGAGACGTACTTGCGAACAGTATAGAAGCTCCATAAGCCCTTCATATCAAAGAATCAGAATATGCTGAGAAGAGGTCAGAAGTGTAATGTGAATCATTGCTTTTTAATGTACAATCAAAAGCATACAGAAAAAAGGTCAGGAGTACAACGTACAACATACACTATACTGGGAATGGGTCAAAAGTATAATGTACAGTGTAACATAGACTATAGAAAGAAAAGAGAGGAGTTTAATGCACAGCATAGACAATGCAGAGAAGGGGCCAGGAGTAACATATACTGTTTAGAGTACACAGTTAGTGTTTGTCGGTCTTAAGTGTTTTACTTTGATTGTGAATAAGCAATGAAAAATATGTGAGCCAAAAACATGTTGAGCGTGTGTCATCTAATGTTCTTGTCAGTATTGTGTGTTTTTTACATGTGTTGTGCTCTGGACAGAGTGGATTACTTCTCTTGCACATTATTTGGTCTGAGTTTTCTCTGTGGTAAAAGTGGATGCCTGGTTTGGATCTATCTATCAAAATATTTGTCTGTATTTTTCTATGGATCAAGGATAAAAGGGCTGATTGGCTGTAAAGCTGATACTCCGGGCAAAAAGGTCCTGCTGTCTGTCCTCCGTAAAGGGGTATACCTTCTTCCCCATTTTACAGTCGAGACTGGGCACACCGACGGGACAGCAGTGCAGAGTTCCAACTCTTCGTTTTCGATCTCTAAGAAGCGATCTCTCTATACAGCCAACCCTATCCTAGGTAGAGAGGGATGAGCCAAGAGGGCCTCTAAGAGACGTACTTGCGAACAGTATAAAAGCTCCATAAGCCCTTCATATCAAAGAATCAGAATATGCTGAGAAGAGGTCAGAAGTGTAATGTGAAACATAGCTTTTTAATGTACAATAAAGACTATACAGAAAAATGGTCAGGAGTACAACGTACAACATACACTATACTGGGAATGGGTCAAAAGTATAATGTACAGTGTAACATAGACTATAGAAAGAAAAGAGAGGAGTTTAATGCACAGCATAGACAATGCAGAGAAGGGGCCAGGAGTAACATATACTGTTTAGAGTACACAGTTAGTGTTTGTCGGTCTTAAGTGTTTTACTTTGATTGGGAATAAGAAATGAAAAATATGTGAGCCAAAAACATGTTGAGCGTGTGTCATCTAATGTTCTTGTCAGTATTGTGTGTTTTTTACATGTGTTGTGCTCTTGCCAGAGTGGATTACTTCTCTGGCACATTATTTGGTCTGAGTTTTCTCTGTGGTAAAAGCGGATGCCTGGTTTGGATCTATCTAAATATTTGTCTTTCTATTTTTCTATGGATCAAGGATAAAAGGGCTGATTGGCTGTAAAGCTGATACTCCGGGCAAAAAGGTCCTGCTGTCTATCCTCCGTAAAGGGGTATACCTTCTTCCCCATTTTACAGTCGAGACTGGGCACACCGACGGGACAGCAGTGCAGAGTTCCAACTCTTCGTTTTCGATCTCTAAGAAGCGATCTCTTTATACAGCCATCCCTCTCCTAGGTAGAGAGGGATGAGCCAAGAGGGCCTCTAAGAGACGTACTTGCGAACAGTATAGAAGCTCCATAAGCCCTTCATATCAAAGAATCAGAATATTCTGAGAAGAGGTCAGAAGTGTAATGTGAAACATAGCTTTTTAATGTACAATAAAGACTATACAGAAAAATGGTCAGGAGTACAACGTACAACATACACTATACTGGGAATGGGTCAAAAGTATAATGTACAGTGTAACATAGACTATAGAAAGAAAAGAGAGGAGTTTAATGCACAGCATAGACAATGCAGAGAAGGGGCCAGGAGTAACAGATACTGTTTAGAGTACACAGTTAGTGTTTTTGTCGGTCTTAAGTTTTTTACTTTGATTGTGAATAAGCAATGAAAAATATGTGAGCCAAAAACATGTTGAGCGTGTGTCATCTAATGTTCTTGTCAGTATTGTGTGTTTTTTACATGTGTTGTGCTCTGGCCAGAGTGGATTACTTCTCTTGCACACTATTTGGTCTGAGTTTTCTCTGTGGTAAAAGTGGATGCCTGGTTTGGATCTATCTATCTAAATATTTGTCTGTATTTTTCTATGGATCAAGGATAAAAGGGCTGATTGGCTGTAAAGCTGATACTCCGGGCAAAAAGGTCCTGCTGTCTGTCCTCCGTAAAGGGGTATACCTTCTTCCCCATTTTACAGTCGAGACTGGGCACACCGACGGGACAGCAGTGCAAAGTTCCAACTCTTCGTTTTCGATCTCTAAGAAGCGATCTCTTTATACAGCCATCCCTCTCCTAGGTAGAGAGGGATGAGCCAAGAGGGCCTCTAAGAGACGTACTTGCGAACAGTATAGAAGCTCCATAAGCCCTTCATATCAAAGAATCAGAATATGCTGAGAAGAGGTCAGAAGTGTAATGTGAAACATAGCTTTTTAATGTACAATAAAGACTATACAGAAAAATGGTCAGGAGTACAACGTACAACATACACTATACTGGGAATGGGTCAAAAGTATAATGTACAGTGTAACATAGACTATAGAAAGAAAAGAGAGGAGTTTAATGCACAGCATAGACAATGCAGAGAAGGGGCCAGGAGTAACAGATACTGTTTAGTGTACACAGTTAGTGTTTTTGTCGGTCTTAAGTTTTTTACTTTGATTGTGAATAAGCAATGAAAAATATGTGAGCCAAAAACATGTTGAGCGTGTGTCATCTAATGTTCTTGTCAGTATTGTGTGTTTTTTACATGTGTTGTGCTCTAGCCAGAGTGGATTACTTATCTTGCACATTATTTGGTCTGAGTTTTCTCTGTGGTAAAAGTGGATGCCTGGTTTGGATCTATCTATCTAAATATTTGTCTGTATTTTTCTATGGATCAAGGATAAAAGGGCTGATTGGCTGTAAAGCTGATACTCCAGGCAAAAAGGTCCTGCTGTCTGTCCTCCGTAAAGGGGTATACCTTCTTCCCCATTTTACAGTCGAGACTGGGCACACCGACGGGACAGCAGTGCAGAGTTCCAACTCTTCGTTTTCGAACTCTAAGAAGCGATCTCTTTACACAGCGATCGACCTAGGAGAGGGATCAGCCAAGAGGGCCTCTAAGAGACGTACTTGCGAACAGTATAGAAGCTCCATAAGCCCTTCATATCAAAGAATCAGAATATGCTGAGAAGAGGTCAGAAGTGTAATGTGAAACATAGCTTTTTAATGTACAATAAAGACTATACAGAAAAATGGTCAGGAGTACAACGTACAACATACACTATACTGGGAATGGGTCAAAAGTATAATGTACAGTGTAACATAGACTATAGAAAGAAAAGAGAGGAGTTTAATGCACAGCATAGACAATGCAGAGAAGGGGCCAGGAGTAACAGATACTGTTTAGAGTACACAGTTAGTGTTTTTGTCGGTCTTAAGTTTTTTACTTTGATTGTGAATAAGCAATGAAAAATATGTGAGCCAAAAACATGTTGAGCGTGTGTCATCTAATGTTCTTGTCAGTATTGTGTGTTTTTTACATGTGTTGTGCTCTGGCCAGAGTGGATTACTTCTCTTGCACATTATTTGGTCTGAGTTTTCTCTGTGGTAAAAGTGGATGCCTTGTTTGGATCTATCTATCTAAATATTTGTCTGTATTTTTCTATGGATCAAGGATAAAAGGGCTGATTGGCTGTAAAGCTGATACTCCGGGCAAAAAGGTCCTGCTGTCTGTCCTCCGTAAAGGGGTATACCTTCTTCCCCATTTTACAGTCGAGACTGGGCACACCGACGGGACAGCAGTGCAGAGTTCCAACTCTTTGTTTTCGATCTCTAAGAAGCGATCTCTTTATACAGCCATCCCTCTCCTAGGTAGAGAGGGATGAGCCAAGAGGGCCTCTAAGAGACGTACTTGCGAACAGTATAGAAGCTCCATAAGCCCTTCATATCAAAGAATCAGAATATGCTGAGAAGAGGTCAGAAGTGTAATGTGAATCATTGCTTTTTAATGTACAATCAAAAGCATACAGAAAAAAGGTCAGGAGTACAACGTACAACATACACTATACTGGGAATGGGTCAAAAGTATAATGTACAGTGTAACATAGACTATAGAAAGAAAAGAGAGGAGTTTAATGCACAGCATAGACAATGCAGAGAAGGGGCCAGGAGTAACATATACTGTTTAGAGTACACAGTTAGTGTTTGTCGGTCTTAAGTGTTTTACTTTGATTGGGAATAAGAAATGAAAAATATGTGAGCCAAAAACATGTTGAGCGTGTGTCATCTAATGTTCTTGTCAGTATTGTGTGTTTTTTACATATGTTGTGCTCTGGCCAGAGTGGATTACTTCTCTGGCACATTATTTGGTCAGAGTTTTCTCTGTGGTAAAAGCGGATGCCTGGTTTGGATCTATCTAAATATTTGTCTGTCTATTTTTCTATGGATCAAGGATAAAAGGGCTGATTGGCTGTAAAACTGATACTCCGGGCAAAAAGGTCCTGCTGTCTATCCTCCGTAAAGGGGTATACCTTCTTCCCCATTTTACAGTCGAGACTGGGCACACCGACGGGACAGCAGTGCAGAGTTCCAACTCTTCGTTTTCGAACTCTAAGAAGCGATCTCTTTACACAGCGATCGACCTAGGAGAGGGATCAGCCAAGAGGGCCTCTAAGAGACGTACTTGCGAACAGTATAGAAGCTCCATAAGCCCTTCATATCAAAGAATCAGAATATGCTGAGAAGAGGTCAGAAGTGTAATGTGAAACATAGCTTTTTAATGTACAATAAAGACTATACAGAAAAAAGGTCAGGAGTACAACGTACAACATACACTATACTGGGAATGGGTCAAAAGTATAATGTACAGTGTAACATAGACTATAGAAAGAAAAGAGAGGAGTTTAATGCACAGCATAGACAATGCAGAGAAGGGGCCAGGAGTAACATATACTGTTTAGAGTACACAGTTAGTGTTTGTCGGTCTTAAGTGTTTTACTTTGATTGTGAATAAGCAATGAAAAATATGTGAGCCAAAAACATGTTGAGCGTGTGTCATCTAATGTTCTTGTCAATATTGTGTGTTTTTTACATGTGTTGTGCTCTGGCCAGAGTGGATTACTTCTCTTGCACATTATTTGGTCTGAGTTTTCTCTGTGGTAAAAGTGGATGCCTGGTTTGGATCTATCTATCTAAATATTTGTCTGTATTTTTCAATGGATCAAGGATAAAAGGGCTGATTGGCTGTAAAGCTGATACTCCGGGCAAAAAGGTCCTGCTGTCTATCCTCCGTAAAGGGGTATACCTTCTTCCCCATTTTACAGTCGAGACTGGGCACACCGACGGGACAGCAGTGCAGAGTTCCAACTCTTCGTTTTCGAACTCTAAGAAGCGATCTCTTTACACAGCGATCGACCTAGGAGAGGGATCAGCCAAGAGGGCCTCTAAGAGACGTACTTGCGAACAGTATAGAAGCTCCATAAGCCCTTCATATCAAAGAATCAGAATATGCTGAGAAGAGGTCAGAAGTGTAATGTGAAACATAGCTTTTTAATGTACAATAAAGACTATACAGAAAAATGGTCAGGAGTACAACGTACAACATACACTATACTGGGAATGGGTCAAAAGTATAATGTACAGTGTAACATAGACTATAGAAAGAAAAGAGAGGAGTTTAATGCACAGCATAGACAATGCAGAGAAGGGGCCAGGAGTAACAGATACTGTTTAGAGTACACAGTTAGTGTTTTTGTCGGTCTTAAGTTTTTTACTTTGATTGTGAATAAGCAATGAAAAATATGTGAGCCAAAAACATGTTGAGCGTGTGTCATCTAATGTTCTTGTCAGTATTGTGTGTTTTTTACATGTGTTGTGCTCTGGCCAGAGTGGATTACTTCTCTGGCACATTATTTGGTCTGAGTTTTCTCTGTGGTAAAAGTGGATGCCTGGTTTGGATCTATCTATCTAAATATTTGTCTGTATTTTTCTATGGATCAAGGAAAAAAGGGCTGATTGGCTGTAAAGCTGATACTCCGGGCAAAAAGGTCCTGCTGTCTGTCCTCCGTAAAGGGGTATACCTTCTTCCCCATTTTACAGTCGAGACTGGGCACACCGACGGGACAGCAGTGCAGAGTTCCAACTCTTCGTTTTCGATCTCTAAGAAGCGATCTCTTTATACAGCCATCCCTCTCCTAGGTAGAGAGGGATGAGCCAAGAGGGCCTCTAAGAGACGTACTTGCGAACAGTATAGAAGCTCCATAAGCCCTTCATATCAAAGAATCAGAATATGCTGAGAAGAGGTCAGAAGTGTAATGTGAAACATAGCTTTTTAATGTACAATAAAGACTATACAGAAAAATGGTCAGGAGTACAACGTACAACATACACTATACTGGGAATGGGTCAAAAGTATAATGTACAGTGTAACATAGACTATAGAAAGAAAAGAGAGGAGTTTAATGCACAGCATAGACAATGCAGAGAAGGGGCCAGGAGTAACAGATACTGTTTAGAGTACACAGTTAGTGTTTTTGTCGGTCTTAAGTTTTTTACTTTGATTGTGAATAAGCAATGAAAAATATGTGAGCCAAAAACATGTTGAGCGTGTGTCATCTAATGTTCTTGTCAGTATTGTGTGTTTTTTACATGTGTTGTGCTCTGGCCAGAGTGGATTACTTCTCTTGCACATTATTTGGTCTGAGTTTTCTCTGTGGTAAAAGTGGATGCCTGGTTTGGATCTATCTATCTAAATATTTGTCTGTATTTTTCTATGGATCAAGGATAAAAGGGCTGATTGGCTGTAAAGCTGATACTCCGGGCAAAAAGGTCCTGCTGTCTGTCCTCCGTAAAGGGGTATACCTTCTTCCCCATTTTACAGTCGAGACTGGGCACACCGACGGGACAGCAGTGCAGAGTTCCAACTCTTCGTTTTCGAACTCTAAGAAGCGATCTCTTTACACAGCGATCGACCTAGGAGAGGGATCAGCCAAGAGGGCCTCTAAGAGACGTACTTGCGAACAGTATAGAAGCTCCATAAGCCCTTCATATCAAAGAATCAGAATATGCTGAGAAGAGGTCAGAAGTGTAATGTGAAACATAGCTTTTTAATGTACAATAAAGACTATACAGAAAAATGGTCAGGAGTACAACGTACAACATACACTATACTGGGAATGGGTCAAAAGTATAATGTACAGTGTAACATAGACTATAGAAAGAAAAGAGAGGAGTTTAATGCACAGCATAGACAATGCAGAGAAGGGGCCAGGAGTAACAGATACTGTTTAGAGTACACAGTTAGTGTTTGTCGGTCTTAAGTGTTTTACTTTGATTGGGAATAAGAAATGAAAAATATGTGAGCCAAAAACATGTTGAGCGTGTGTCATCTAATGTTCTTGTCAGTATTGTGTGTTTTTTACATGTGTTGTGCTCTTGCCAGAGTGGATTACTTCTCTGGCACATTATTTGGTCTGAGTTTTCTCTGTGGTAAAAGCGGATGCCTGGTTTGGATCTATCTAAATATTTGTCTGTCTATTTTTCTATGGATCAAGGATAAAAGGGCTGATTGGCTGTAAAGCTGATACTCCGGGCAAAAAGGTCCTGCTGTCTATCCTCCGTAAAGGGGTATACCTTCTTCCCCATTTTACAGTCGAGACTGGGCACACCGACGGGACAGCAGTGCAGAGTTCCAACTCTTCGTTTTCGAACTCTAAGAAGCGATCTCTTTACACAGCGATCGACCTAGGAGAGGGATCAGCCAAGAGGGCCTCTAAGAGACGTACTTGCGAACAGTATAGAAGCTCCATAAGCCCTTCATATCAAAGAATCAGAATATGCTGAGAAGAGGTCAGAAGTGTAATGTGAAACATAGCTTTTTAATGTACAATAAAGACTATACAGAAAAATGGTCAGGAGTACAACGTACAACATACACTATACTGGGAATGGGTCAAAAGTATAATGTACAGTGTAACATAGACTATAGAAAGAAAAGAGAGGAGTTTAATGCACAGCATAGACAATGCAGAGAAGGGGCCAGGAGTAACATATACTGTTTAGAGTACACAGTTAGTGTTTGTCGGTCTTAAGTGTTTTACTTTGATTGTGAATAAGCAATGAAAAATATGTGAGCCAAAAACATGTTGAGCGTGTGTCATCTAATGTACTTGTCAGTATTGTGTGTTTTTTACATGTGTTGTGCTCTGGCCAGAGTGGATTACTTCTCTTGCACACTATTTGGTCTGAGTTTTCTCTGTGGTAAAAGTGGATGCCTGGTTTGGATCTATCTATCTAAATATTTGTCTGTATTTTTCTATGGATCAAGGATAAAAGGGCTGATTGGCTGTAAAGCTGATACTCTGGGCAAAAAGGTCCTGCTGTCTGTCCTCCGTAAAGGGGTATACCTTCTTCCCCATTTTACAGTCGAGACTGGGCACACCGACGGGACAGCAGTGCAGAGTTCCAACTCTTCGTTTTCGATCTCTAAGAAGCGATCTCTTTATACAGTCATCCCTCTCCTAGGTAGAGAGGGATGAGCCAAGAGGGCCTCTAAGAGACGTACTTGCGAACAGTATAGAAGCTCCATAAGCCCTTCATATCAAAGAATCAGAATATGCTGAGAAGAGGTCAGAAGTGTAATGTGAATCATTGCTTTTTAATGTACAATCAAAAGCATACAGAAAAAAGGTCAGGAGTACAACGTACAACATACACTATACTGGGAATGGGTCAAAAGTATAATGTACAGTGTAACATAGACTATAGAAAGAAAAGAGAGGAGTTTAATGCACAGCATAGACAATGCAGAGAAGGGGCCAGGAGTAACAGATACTGTTTAGAGTACACAGTTAGTGTTTTTGTCGGTCTTAAGTTTTTTACTTTGATTGTGAATAAGCAATGAAAAATATGTGAGCCAAAAACATGTTGAGCGTGTGTCATCTAATGTTCTTGTCAGTATTGTGTGTTTTTTACATGTGTTGTGCTCTGGCCAGAGTGGATTACTTCTCTTGCACACTATTTGGTCTGAGTTTTCTCTGTGGTAAAAGTGGATGCCTGGTTTGGATCTATCTATCTAAATATTTGTCTGTATTTTTCTATGGATCAAGGATAAAAGGGCTGATTGGCTGTAAAGCTGATACTCCGGGCAAAAAGGTCCTGCTGTCTGTCCTCCGTAAAGGGGTATACCTTCTTCCCCATTTTACAGTCGAGACTGGGCACACCGACGGGACAGCAGTGCAGAGTTCCAACTCTTCGTTTTCGATCTCTAAGAAGCGATCTCTTTATACAGCCATCCCTCTCCTAGGTAGAGAGGGATGAGCCAAGAGGGCCTCTAAGAGACGTACTTGCGAACAGTATAGAAGCTCCATAAGCCCTTCATATCAAAGAATCAGAATATGCTGAGAAGAGGTCAGAAGTGTAATGTGAAACATAGCTTTTTAATGTACAATAAAGACTATACAGAAAAATGGTCAGGAGTACAACGTACAACATACACGATACTGGGAATGGGTCAAAAGTATAATGTACAGTGTAACATAGACTATAGAAAGAAAAGAGAGGAGTTTAATGCACAGCATAGACAATGCAGAGAAGGGGCCAGGAGTAACAGATACTGTTTAGAGTACACAGTTAGTGTTTTTGTCAGTCTTAAGTTTTTTACTTTGATTGTGAATAAGCAATGAAAAATATGTGAGCCAAAAACATGTTGAGCGTGTGTCATCTAATGTTCTTGTCAGTATTGTGTGTTTTTTACATGTGTTGTGCTCTAGCCAGAGTGGATTACTTCTCTTGCACATTATTTGGTCTGAGTTTTCTCTGTGGTAAAAGCGGATGCCTGGTTTGGATCTATCTAAATATTTGTCTGTCTATTTTTCTATGGATCAAGGATAAAAGGGCTGATTGGCTGTAAAGCTGATACTCCGGGCAAAAAGGTCCTGCTGTCTGTCCTCCGTAAAGGGGTATACCTTCTTCCCCATTTTACAGTCGAGACTGGGCACACCGACGGGACAGCAGTGCAGAGTTCCAACTCTTCGTTTTCAATCTCTAACAAGCGATCTCTTTATACAGCCATCCCTCTCCTAGGTAGAGAGGGATGAGCCAAGAGGGCCTCTAAGAGACGTACTTGCGAACAGTATAGAAGCTCCATAAGCCCTTCATATCAAAGAATCAGAATATGCTGAGAAGAGGTCAGAAGTGTAATGTGAATCATTGCTTTTTAATGTACAATCAAAAGCATACAGAAAAATGGTCAGGAGTACAACGTACAACATACACGATACTGGGAATGGGTCAAAAGTATAATGTACAGTGTAACATAGACTATAGAAAGAAAAGAGAGGAGTTTAATGCACAGCATAGACAATGCAGAGAAGGGGCCAGGAGTAACATATACTGTTTAGAGTACACAGTTAGTGTTTGTCGGTCTTAAGTGTTTTACTTTGATTGGGAATAAGAAATGAAAAATATGTGAGCCAAAAACATGTTGAGCGCGTGTCATCTAATGTTCTTGTCAGTATTGTGTGTTTTTTACATGTGTTGTGCTCTGGCCAGAGTGGATTACTTCTCTGGCACATTATTTGGTCTGAGTTTTCTCTGTGGTAAAAGCGGATGCCTGGTTTGGATCTATCTAAATATTTGTCTGTCTATTTTTCTATGGATCAAGGATAAAAGGGCTGATTGGCTGTAAAGCTGATACTCCGGGCAAAAAGGTCCTGCTGTCTGTCCTCCGTAAAGGGGTATACCTTCTTCCCCATTTTACAGTCGAGACTGGGCACACCGACGGGACAGCAGTGCAGAGTTCCAACTCTTCGTTTTCGAACTCTAAGAAGCGATCTCTTTACACAGCGATCGACCTAGGAGAGGGATCAGCCAAGAGGGCCTCTAAGAGACGTACTTGCGAACAGTATAGAAGCTCCATAAGCCCTTCATATCAAAGAATCAGAATATGCTGAGAAGAGGTCAGAAGTGTAATGTGAAACATAGCTTTTTAATGTACAATAAAGACTATACAGAAAAAAGGTCAGGAGTACAACGTACAACATACACTATACTGGGAATGGGTCAAAAGTATAATGTACAGTGTAACATAGACTATAGAAAGAAAAGAGAGGAGTTTAATGCACAGCATAGACAATGCAGAGAAGGGGCCAGGAGTAACATATACAGTTTAGTGTACACAGTTAGTGTTTTTGTCGGTCTTAAGTTTTTTACTTTGATTGTGAATAAGCAATGAAAAATATGTGAGCCAAAAACATGTTGAGCGTGTCATCTAATGTTCTTGTCAGTATTGTGTGTTTTTTACATGTGTTGTGCTCTGGCCAGAGTGGATTACTTCTCTTGCACATTATTTGGTCTGAGTTTTCTCTGTGGTAAAAGTGGATGCCTGGTTTGGATCTATCTATCTAAATATTTGTCTGTATTTTTCTATGGATCAAGGATAAAAGGGCTGATTGGCTGTAAAGCTGATACTCCGGGCAAAAAGGTCCTGCTGTCTGTCCTCCGTAAAGGGGTATACCTTCTTCCCCATTTTACAGTCGAGACTGGGCACACTGACGGGACAGCAGTGCAGAGTTCCAACTCTTCGTTTTCGATCTCTAAGAAGCGATCTCTTTATACAGCCATCCCTCTCCTAGGTAGAGAGGGATGAGCCAAGAGGGCCTCTAAGAGACGTACTTGAGAACAGTATAGAAGCTCCATAAGCCCTTCATATCAAAGAATCAGAATATGCTGAGAAGAGGTCAGAAGTGTAATGTGAATCATTGCTTTTTAATGTACAATCAAAAGCATACAGAAAAAAGGTCAGGAGTACAACGTACAACATACACTATACTGGGAATGGGTCAAAAGTATAATGTACAGTGTAACATAGACTATAGAAAGAAAAGAGAGGAGTTTAATGCACAGCATAGACAATGCAGAGAAGGGGCCAGGAGTAACATATACTGTTTAGAGTACACAGTTAGTGTTTGTCGGTCTTAAGTGTTTTACTTTGATTGTGAATAGGCAATGAAAAATATGTGAGCCAAAAACATGTTGAGCGCGTGTCATCTAATGTTCTTGTCAGTATTGTGTGTTTTTTACATGTGTTGTGCTCTGGCCAGAGTGGATTACTTCTCTTGCACATTATTTGGTCTGAGTTCTCTGTGTGGTAAAAGTGGATGCCTGGTTTGGATCTATCTATCTAAATATTTGTCTGTATTTTTCTATGGATCAAGGATAAAAGGGCTGATTGGCTGTAAAGCTGATACTCCGGGCAAAAAGGTCCTGCTGTCTGTCCTCCGTAAAGGGGTATACCTTCTTCCCCATTTTACAGTCGAGACAGGGCACACCGACGGGACAGCAGTGCAGAGTTCCAACTCTTCGTTTTCGATCTCTAAGAAGCGATCTCTTTATACAGCCATCCCTCTCCTAGGTAGAGAGGGATGAGCCAAGAGGGCCTCTAAGAGACGTACTTGCGAACAGTATAGAAGCTCCATAAGCCCTTCATATCAAAGAATCAGAATATGCTGAGAAGAGGTCAGAAGTGTAATGTGAAACATAGCTTTTTAATGTACAATAAAGACTATACAGAAAAATGGTCAGGAGTACAATGTACAACATAAACTATACTGGGAATGGGTCAAAAGAATAATGTACAGTGTAACATAGACTATAGAAAGAAAAGAGAGGAGTTTAATGCACAGCATAGACAATGCAGAGAAGGGGCCAGGAGTAACAGATACTGTTTATTGTACACAGTTAGTGTTTTTGTCGGTCTTAAGTTTTTTACTTTGATTGTGAATAAGCAATGAAAAATATGTGAGCCAAAGACATGTTGAGCGTGTCATCTAATGTTCTTGTCAGTATTGTGTGTTTTTTACATGTGTTGTGCTCTGGCCAGAGTGGATTACTTCTCTTGCACATTATTTGGTCTGAGTTTTCTCTGTGGTAAAAGTGGATGCCTGGTTTGGATCTATCTAAATAATTGTCTGTCTATTTTTCTATGGATCAAGGATAAAAGGGCTGATTGGCTGTAAAGCTGATACTCCGGGCAAAAAGGTCCTGCTGTCTATCCTCCGTAAAAGGGTATACCTTCTTCCCCATTTTACAGTCGAGACTGGGCACACCGACGGGACAGCAGTGCAGAGTTCCAACTCTTCGTTTTCGAACTCTAAGAAGCGATCTCTTTACACAGCGATCGACCTAGGAGAGGGATCAGCCAAGAGGGCCTCTAAGAGACGTACTTGCGAACAGTATAGAAGCTCCATAAGCCCTTCATATCAAAGAATCAGAATATGCTGAGAAGAGGTCAGAAGTGTAATGTGAAACATAGCTTTTTAATGTACAATAAAGACTATACAGAAAAATGGTCAGGAGTACAACGTACAACATACACTATACTGGGAATGGGTCAAAAGTATAATGTACAGTGTAACATAGACTATAGAAAGAAAAGAGAGGAGTTTAATGCACAGCATAGACAATGCAGAGAAGGGGCCAGGAGTAACATATACTGTTTAGAGTACACAGTTAGTGTTTGTCGGTCTTAAGTGTTTTACTTTGATTGGGAATAAGAAATGAAAAATATGTGAGCCAAAAACATGTTGAGCGTGTGTCATCTAATGTTCTTGTCAGTATTGTGTGTTTTTTACATGTGTTGTGCTCTGGCCAGAGTTGATTACTTCTCTTGCACATTATTTGGTCTGAGTTTTCTCTGTGGTAAAAGCGGATGCCTGGTTTGGATCTATCTAAATATTTGTCTGTCTATTTTTCTATGGATCAAGGATAAAAGGGCTGATTGGCTGTAAAGCTGATACTCCGGGCAAAAAGGTCCTGCTGTCTGTCCTCCGTTAAGGGGTATACCTTCTTCCCCATTTTACAGTCGAGACTGGGCACACCGACGGGACAGCAGTGCAGAGTTCCAACTCTTCGTTTTCGATCTCTAAGAAGCGATCTCTTTATACAGCCATCCCTCTCCTAGGTAGAGAGGGATGAGCCAAGAGGGCTCATCCCTCTCTACTAGGTAGAGAGGGATGAGCCAAGTGTAACATAGACTATAGAAAGAAAAGAGAGGAGTTTAATGCACAGCATAGACAATGCAGAGAAGGGGCCAGGAGTAACAGATACTGTTTAGTGTACACAGTTAGTGTTTTTGTCGGTCTTAAGTTTTTTTACTTTGATTGTGAATAAGCAATGAAAAATATGTGAGCCAAAAACATGTTGAGCGTGTGTCATCTAATGTTCTTGTCAGTATTGTGTGTTTTTTACATGTGTTGTGCTCTAGCCAGAGTGGATTACTTATCTTGCACATTATTTGGTCTGAGTTTTCTCTGTGGTAAAAGTGGATGCCTGGTTTGGATCTATCTATCTAAATATTTGTCTGTATTTTTCTATGGATCAAGGATAAAAGGGCTGATTGGCTGTAAAGCTGATACTCCAGGCAAAAAGGTCCTGCTGTCTGTCCTCCGTAAAGGGGTATACCTTCTTCCCCATTTTACAGTCGAGACTGGGCACACCGACGGGACAGCAGTGCAGAGTTCCAACTCTTCGTTTTCGATCTCTAAGAAGCGATCTCTTTATACAGCCATCCCTCTCCTAGGTAGAGAGGGATGAGCCAAGAGGGCCTCTAAGAGACGTACTTGCGAACAGTATAGAAGCTCCATAAGCCCTTCATATCAAAGAATCAGAATATGCTGAGAAGAGGTCAGAAGTGTAATGTGAATCATTGCTTTTTAATGTACAATCAAAAGCATACAGAAAAAAGGTCAGGAGTACAACGTACAACATACACTATACTGGGAATGGGTCAAAAGTATAATGTACAGTGTAACATAGACTATAGAAAGAAAAGAGAGGAGTTTAATGCACAGCATAGACAATGCAGAGAAGGGGCCAGGAGTAACATATACTGTTTAGAGTACACAGTTAGTGTTTGTCGGTCTTAAGTGTTTTACTTTGATTGGGAATAAGAAATGAAAAATATGTGAGCCAAAAACATGTTGAGCGTGTGTCATCTAATGTTCTTGTCAGTATTGTGTGTTTTTTACATGTGTTGTGCTCTGGCCAGAGTTGATTACTTCTCTTGCACATTATTTGGTCTGAGTTTTCTCTGTGGTAAAAGCGGATGCCTGGTTTGGATCTATCTAAATATTTGTCTGTCTATTTTTCTATGGATCAAGGATAAAAGGGCTGATTGGCTGTAAAGCTGATACTCCGGGCAAAAAGGTCCTGCTGTCTGTCCTCCGTAAAGGGGTATACCTTCTTCCCCATTTTACAGTCGAGACTGGGCACACCGACGGGACAGCAGTGCAGAGTTCCAACTCTTCGTTTTCGATCTCTAAGAAGCGATCTCTTTATACAGCCATCCCTCTCCTAGGTAGAGAGGGATGAGCCAAGAGGGCCTCTAAGAGACGTACTTGCGAACAGTATAGAAGCTCCATAAGCCCTTCATATCAAAGAATCAGAATATGCTGAGAAGAGGTCAGAAATGTAATGTGAATCATTGCTTTTTAATGTACAATCAAAAGCATACAGAAAAAAGGTCAGGAGTACAACGTACAACATACACTATACTGGGAATGGGTCAAAAGTATAATGTACAGTGTAACATAGACTATAGAAAGAAAAGAGAGGAGTTTAATGCACAGCATAGACAATGCAGAGAAGGGGCCAGGAGTAACATATACTGTTTAGAGTACACAGTTAGTGTTTGTCGGTCTTAAGTGTTTTACTTTGATTGGGAATAAGAAATGAAAAATATGTGAGCCAAAAACATGTTGAGCGTGTGTCATCTAATGTTCTTGTCAGTATTGTGTGTTTTTTACATGTGTTGTGCTCTGGCCAGAGTGGATTACTTCTCTGGCACATTATTTGGTCTGAGTTTTCTCTGTGGTAAAAGTGGATGCCTGGTTTGGATCTATCTATCTAAATATTTGTCTGTATTTTTCTATGGATCAAGGAAAAAAGGGCTGATTGGCTGTAAAGCTGATACTCCGGGCAAAAAGGTCCTGCTGTCTGTCCTCCGTAAAGGGGTATACCTTCTTCCCCATTTTACAGTCGAGACTGGGCACACCGACGGGACAGCAGTGCAGAGTTCCAACTCTTCGTTTTCGATCTCTAAGAAGCGATCTCTTTATACAGCCATCCCTCTCCTAGGTAGAGAGGGATGAGCCAAGAGGGCCTCTAAGAGACGTACTTGCGAACAGTATAGAAGCTCCATAAGCCCTTCATATCAAAGAATCAGAATATGCTGAGAAGAGGTCAGAAGTGTAATGTGAAACATAGCTTTTTAATGTACAATAAAGACTATACAGAAAAATGGTCAGGAGTACAACGTACAACATACACTATACTGGGAATGGGT
>NW_028319370.1:300000-446885 GCF_062004578.1 Staurois parvus
TGTTGTCAGTGAGTGAATGTTGTCAGAAAATGTTGTCAGTGAGTGAATGTTGTCAGTGAATGTTGTCAGTGAGTGAATGTTGTCAGTGAATGTTGTCAGTGAGTGAATGTTGTCAGTGAGTGAATGTTGTCAGTGAATGTTGTCAGTGAGTGAATGTTGTCAGTGAATGTTGTCAGTGAGTGAATGTTGTCAGTGAATGTTGTCAGTGAGTGAATGTTGTCAGGGAGTGAATGTTGTCAGTGAATGTTGTCAGTGAGTGAATGTTGTCAGTGAATGTTGTCAGTGAGTGAATGTTGTCAGTGAATGTTGTCAGTGAGTGAATGTTGTCAGTGAATGTTGTCAGTGAATGTTGTCAGTGAGTGAATGTTGTCAGAGAGTGAATGTTGTCAGTGAGTGAATGTTGTCAGTGAATGTTGTCAGTGAGTGAATGTTGTCAGTGAGTGAATGTTGTCAGAGAGTGAATGTTGTCAGTGAATGTTGTCAGTGAGCGAATGTTGTCAGTGAATGTTGTCAGTGAGTGAATGTTGTCAGTGAATGTTGTCAGTGAGTGAATGTTGTCAGTGAATGTTGTCAGTGAATGTTGTCAGTGAGTGAATGTTGTCAGTGAGTGAATGTTGTCAGTGAATGTTGTCAGTGAGTGAATGTTGTCAGTGAATGTTGTCAGTGAGTGAATGTTGTCAGTGAATGTTGTCAGTGAGTGAATGTTGTCAGAGAGTGAATGTTGTCAGTGAATGTTGTCAGTGAGCGAATGTTGTCAGTGAATGTTGTCAGTGAGTGAATGTTGTCAGTGAATGTTGTCAGTGAGTGAATGTTGTCAGTGATTGTTGTCAGTGAGTGAATGTTGTCAGTGAATGTTGTCAGTGAGTGAATGTTGTCAGTGAATGTTGTCAGTGAGTGAATGTTGTCAGTGAATGTTGTCAGTGAGTGAATGTTGTCAGTGAGTGAATGTTGTCAGTGAATGTTGTCAGTGAGTGAATGTTGTCAGTGAATGTTGTCAGAGAGTGAATGTTGTCAGTGAATGTTGTCAGTGAGTGAATGTTGTCAGTGAATGTTGTCAGTGAGTGAATGTTGTCAGAGAGTGAATGTTGTCAGTGAGTGGATGTTGTCAGTGAATGTTGTCAGTGAGTGAATGTTGTCAGTGAATGTTGTCAGTGAGTGAATGTTGTCAGTGAGTGAATGTTGTCAGGGAGTGAATGTTGTCAGTGAATGTTGTCAGTGAGCGAATGTTGTCAGTGAATGTTGTCAGTGAGTGAATGTTGTCAGTGAATGTTGTCAGTGAGTGAATGTTGTCAGTGAATGTTGTCAGTGAGTGAATGTTGTCAGTGAGTGAATGTTGTCAGTGAATGTTGTCAGTGAGTGAATGTTGTCAGTGAATGTTGTCAGTGAGTGAATGTTGTCAGTGAATGTTGTCAGTGAATGTTGTCAGTGAGTGAATGTTGTCAGTGAATGTTGTCAGTGAGTGAATGTTGTCAGTGAATGTTGTCAGTGAGGTGTCGATCTGGTGTCAGCCTCTCCTCGTGACGGTGTCGGTCTGACACCAGACTGACACCATCACGAAGCGAGACTGACACCAGACTGACCCCATCACGAGGCGAGGCTGACACCAGACTGACCCCATCACGAGGCGAGGCTGACACCAGACTGACCCCATCACGTGGCGAGGCTGACAACAGACTGACACCATCACGAGGCGAGGCTGACACCAGACTGATCCCATCACGAGGCGAGGCTGACACCAGACTGACCCATCACGAGGCGAGGCTGACACCAGACTGACCCCATCACGAGGCGAGACTGACACCAGACTGACCCCAACACGAGGCGAGACTGACACCAGACTGACCCCATCACGAGGCGAGGCTGACACCAGACTGACCCCATCACGGGACGAGGCTGACACCAGACTGACCCCATCACGATGCGAGGCTGACACCAGACTGACCCCATCACGAGGCGAGGCTGACCCCAGACTGACCCCATCACGTGGCGAGGCTGACACCAGACTGACCCCGTCACGAGGCAAGGCTGACACCAGACTGACCCCATCACGAGGCGGGGCTGACACCAGACTGACCCCATCACGAGGCGAGGCTGACACCAAACTTACACCATCACGAGGAGAGGCTGACACCAGACTGACACCATCATGATGTGAGGCTGACACCAAACTGACCCCATCACGAGGCGAGGCTGACACCAGACTGACCCCATCACGAGGCGAGGCTGACACCAGACTGACCCGATCACTAGTGAGGCTGACAACAGACTGACACCATCACGAGGCGAGTCTGACACCAGAATGACCCCATCACGAGGCGAGGCTGACACCAGACTGACACCATCACGAGGCGAGGCTGACACCAAACTGACACCATCATGATGTGAGGCTGACACCAGTCTGACCCCATCACTTGGCGAGACTGACACCAGACTGACCCCATCACGAGGCGAGGCTGACACCAGACTGACCCCATCACGAGGCGAGGCAGACACCAGACTGACCCCATCACTAGGCAAGGCTGACACCAGACTGACCCCATCACGAGGCGAGGCTGACACCAGACTGACACCATCATGATGTGAGGCTGACACCAGACTGACCCCATCACTAGGCGAGGCTCACACCAGACTGACCCCATCACGTGGCGAGGCTGACACCAGACTGACCCCGTCACGAGGCAAGGCTGACACCAGACTGACCCCATCACGAGGCGGGGCTGACACCAGACTGACCCCATCACGAGGCGAGGCTGACACCAAACTTACACCATCACGAGGAGAGGCTTACACCAGACTGACCCCATCACGAGGCGAGGCTGACACCAGACTGACCCCATCACTAGGCGAGGCTGACACCAGACTGACCCATCACGAGGCGAGGCTGACACCAGACTGACCCCATCACGAAGCAAGACTGACACCAGACTGACCCCATCACGGGGCGAGGCTGACACCAGACTGACCCCATCACGAGGCGAGACTGACACCAGATTGACCCCAACACAAGGCGTGGCTGACACCAGACTGACACCATCATGATGTGAGGCTGACACCAGACTGACCCCATCACGAGGCGAGGCTGACACCAGACTGACCCCATCACGAGGCGAGGCAGACACCAGACTGACCCCATCACTAGGCAAGGCTGACACCAGACTGACCCCATCACGAGGCGAGGCTGACACCAGACTGACACCATCATGATGTGAGGCTGACACCAGACTGTCCCCATCACTAGGCGAGGCTCACACCAGACTGACCCCATCACGAGGCGAAACTGACACCAGACTGACCCCATCACGAGGCGAGGCTGACACCAGACTGAGCCCATCACGAGGTGAGGCTGACACCAGACTGACCCCATCACGAGGCGAGACTGCCACCAGACTGACCCCATCACGAGGCGAGGCTGACACCAGACTGACCCCATCACTAGCGAGGCTGACAATAGACTGACACCATCACGAGGCGAGGCTGACACGAGACTGACACCATCATGATGTGAGGCTGACACAAGACTGACCCCATCACGAGGCGAGACTGACACCAGACTGACCCCATCACGAGGCGAGGCTGACACCAGACTGACCCCATCACGAGGCGAGGCTGACACCAGACTGACCCCATCACGAGGCGAGGCTGACACCAGACTGACACCATCACGAGGCGAGGCTGACACCAGACTGACACCATCATGATGTGAGGCTGACACCAGACTGACCCCATCATGAGGCGAGGTTGACACCAGACTGACACCATCACGTGGCGAGACTGACACCAGACTGACACCATCATGATGTGAGGCTGACACCAGTCTGACCCCATCACTAGGCGAGGCTGACACCAGACTGACCCCATCACGAGGCGAGGCTGACACCAGACTGACACCATCACGAATTGAGACTGACACAAGACTGACACCATCAAGATGTGAGGCTGACACCAGACTGACCCCATCACGAGGCGAGGCTGAAACCAGACTGACCCCATCACGAGGCGAGGCTGACACCAGACTGACCCCATCACGAGGCGAGGCTGACACCAGACTGACACCATCACGATGTGAGGCTGACACCAGACTGACCCCATCACAAGGCGAGGCTGACACCAGACTGAACCCATCACGAGGCGAGGCTGACACCAGACTGACACCATCACGAGGCGATACTGACACCAGACTGACACCATCACGAAGCGAGACTGACACCAGACTGACCCCATCACGAGGCGAGGCTGACACCAGACTGACCCCATCACGAGGCGAGGCTGACACCAGACTGACCCCATCACGTGGCGAGGCTGACAACAGACTGACACCATCACGAGGCGAGGCTGACACCAGACTGATCCCATCACGAGGCGAGGCTGACACCAGACTGACCCATCACGAGGCGAGGCTGACACCAGACTGACCCCATCACGAGGCGAGACTGACACCAGACTGACCCCAACACGAGGCGAGACTGACACCAGACTGACCCCATCACGAGGCGAGGCTGACACAGTCTGGTGTCAGCCTCGCCTCGTGATGGGGTCAGTCTGGTGTCAGCCTCGCCTTGTGATGGGGTCAGTCTGGTGTCAGCCTCACATCGTGATGGTGTCAGTCTGGTGTCAGCCTCGCCTCGTGATGGGGTCAGTCTGGTGTCAGCCTCGCCTCGTGATGGGGTCAGTCTGGTTTCAGCCTCGCCTCGTGATGGGGTCAGTCTGGTGTCAGCCTCACATCTTGATGGTGTCAGTCTTGTGTCAGTCTCAATTCGTGATGGTGTCAGTCTGGTGTCAGCCTCGCCTCGTGATGGGGTCAGTCTGGTGTCAGCCTCGCCTAGTGATGGGGTCAGACTGGTGTCAGCCTCACATCATGATGGTGTCAGTCTGGTGTCAGTCTCGCCACGTGATGGTGTCAGTCTGGTGTCAACCTCGCCTCATGATGGGGTCAGTCTGGTGTCAGCCTCACATCATGATGGTGTCAGTCTGGTGTCAGCCTCGCCTCGTGATGGTGTCAGTCTGGTGTCAGCCTCGCCTCGTGATGGGGTCAGTCTGGTGTCAGCCTCGCCTCGTGATGGGGTCAGTCTGGTGTCAGCCTCGCCTCGTGATGGGGTCAGTCTGGTGTCAGTCTCGCCTCGTGATGGGGTCAGTCTTGTGTCAGCCTCACATCATGATGGTGTCAGTCTCGTGTCAGCCTCGCCTCGTGATGGTGTCAGTCTATTGTCAGCCTCGCTAGTGATGGGGTCAGTCTGGTGTCAGCCTCGCCTCGTGATGGGGTCAGTCTGGTGTCAGCCTCACCTCGTGATGGTGTCAGTCTGGTGTCAGCCTCGCCTAGTGATAGGGTCAGTCTGGTGTCAGCTTCGCCTCGTGATGGGGTCAGTCTGGTGTCAGCCTCACATCATGATGGTGTCAGTCTGGTGACAGCCTCACATCATGATGGTGTCAGTCTGGTGTCAGCCTCGCGTCGTGATGCGGTCAGTCTGGTGTCAGCCTCGCCTCGTGATGGGGTCAGTCTGGTGTCAGCCTTGCCTAGTGATGGGGTCAGTCTGGTGTCTGCCTCGCCTCGTGATGGGGTCAGTCTGGTGTCAGCCTCGCCTCGTGATGGGGTCAGTCTGGTGTCAGCCTCACATCATGATGGTGTCAGTCTGGTGTCAGCCACGCCTTGTGTTGGGGTCAATCTGGTGTCAGTCTCGCCTCGTGATGGGGTCAGTCTGGTGTCAGCCTCGCCCCGTGATGGGGTCAGTCTGGTGTCAGTCTTGCTTCGTGATGGGGTCAGTCTGGTGTCAGCCTCGCCTCGTGATGGGTCAGTCTGGTGTCAGCCTCGCCTAGTGATGGGGTCAGTCTGGTGTCAGCCTCGCCTCGTGATGGGGTCGGTCTGGTGTCAGCCTCTCCTCGTGACGGTGTCGGTCTGGTGTCAGCCTCTCCTCGTGACGGGGTCCGTCTGGTGTCAGCCTCTCCTCGTGACGGGGTCCGTCTGGTGTCAGCCTCTCCTCGTGACGGGGTCCGTCTGGTGTCAGCCTCTCCTCGTGACGGGGTCGGTCTGGTGTCAGCCTCTCCTCGTGACGGGGTCGGTCTGGTGTCAGCCTCGCTAGTGACGGGGTCGGTCTGGTGTCAGCCTCTCCTCGTGACGGTGTCGGTCTGGTGTCAGCCTCTCCTCGTGACGGGGTCCGTCTGGTGTCAGCCTCTCCTCGTGACGGGGTCGGTCTGGTGTCAGCCTCTCCTCGTGACGGGGTCGGTCTGGTGTCAGCCTCGCTAGTGGCGGATTCAGTCTGGTGTCAGCCTCTCCTCGTGATGGTGTCAGTCTGGTGTCAGCCTCGCTAGTGACGGTGTCAGTCTGGTGTCAGCCTCGCTAGTGACGGTTTCAGTCTGGTGTCAGCCTCTCCTCGTGACGGTGTCAGTCTGGTGTCAGCCTCGCTAGTGACGGGGTCGGTCTGGTGTCAGCCTCTCCTCGTGACGGGGTCGGTCTGGTGTCAGCCTCTCCTCGTGACGGTGTCAGTCTGGTGTCAGCCTCGCTAGTGACGGTTTCAGTCTGGTGTCAGCCTCTCCTCGTGATGGTGTCCGTCTGGTGTCAGCCTCGCTAGTGACGGGGTCGGTCTGGTGTCAGCCTCGCTAGTGACGGGGTCGGTCTGGTGTCAGCCTCGCCTCGTGACGGTGTCGGTCTGGTGTCAGCCTCGCCTCGTGACGGTGTCGGTCTGGTGTCATCCTCGCTAGTGACGGTGTCGGTCTGGTGTCATCCTCGCCTCGTGACGGGGTCAGTCTGGTGTCAGCCTCACCTCTTGATGGTGTCAGTCTGGTGTCAGCCTCGCTAGTGATGGGGTCAGTCTGGTGTCAGTCTCGCCTCGTGATGGTGTCAGTCTGGTGTCAGCCTCACCTCGTGATGGGGTCAGTCTGGTGTCAGTCTCGCCTCGTGATGAGGTCAGTCTGGTGTCAGCCTCACATCATGATGGTGTCAGTCTGGTGTCAGCCTTGCCTCGTGATGGACCCCTGGTGTCAGCCTCGCCTGACCCAGTCTGGTGTCAGCCTCACATCATGATGGTGTCAGTCTGGTGTCAGCCTCGCCTCGTGATGGGGTCAGTCTGGTGTCAGCCTCGCCTCGTGATGGGGTCAGTCTTGTGTCAGCCTCGCCTCGTGATGGGGTCAGTCTGGTGTCAGCCTCACATCATGATGGTGTCAGTCTGGTGTCAGCCTCACCTCGTGATGGGGTCAGTCTGGTGTCAGCCTCACATCATGATGGTGTCAGTCTGGTGTTAGCCTCACCTCATGATGGGGTCAGTCTGGTGTCAGCCTCGCCTCGTGATGGGGTCAGTCTGGTGTCAGCCTCGCCTCGTGATGAGGTCAGTCTGGTGTCAGCCTCACATCATGATGGTGTCAGTCTAGTGTCAGCCTCGCCTCGTGATTGGGTCAGTCTGGTGTCAGTCTCGCCTAGTGATGGTGTCAGTCTGGTGTCAGTCTCGCCTCGTGATGGGGTCAGTCTGGTGTCAGCCTCGCTCCGTGACGGGGTCAGTCTGGTGTCAGCCTCACATCATGATGGTGTCAATCTGGTGTCAGCTTCGCCTTGTGATGGTGTCAGGCTGGTGTCAGCCTCGCCTCGTGATGGGGTAAGTCTGGTGTCAGCATTGCCTCGTGATGGGGTCAGTCTGGTGTCAGCCTCACATCATGATGGGGTCAGTCTGGTGTCAGTCTCGCCTCGTGATGGGGTCAGTCTGGTGTCAGTCTCGCCTCGTAATGGGGTCAGTCTGTTGTCAGTCTCGCCTCGTGATGGGGTCAGTCTGGTGTCAGCCTCACATCATGATGGTGTCAGTCTGGTGTCAGCCTCGCCTCGTGATGGTGTCAGTCTGGTGTAAGGGACCACCAGGCGGTACCACTAGCACTCCACTGGCCAGGCGTCCCCAGCGCACGGTATCTAAGCCCCAGGGTACGTGTTCACCAGAGCCCCTGATGGTGGGGATGGACTTGAAGTACCCCGAGACCAGGTCGTGGCTACTGAGCACGCCCGTCAGTGGTAGCGGTATTCGCCAGGGGCTCCCGCAGGTAAGAGCCTGATGTGAGGAGGTCGGGTGATCCCGTCGGGATGGATGGATGGATGGCTGAGCAAGTGCGGGGTCAAACGGGCCGGGTCGGTAACAGTGGGGACGGAGCAGTACAAGGCAGCGGGCAGAGAGTAGTCGGGTCACACGCCAGGTCAGCAACGGAAGGTCAGATCCAAACAGGGGCATTCAGGAGAGAGGTCAGGCAAAGCAAGGGTCTGGGCAGGAGAAGGCAACAAGGTCAGGTATAATCCGGGTCAATAACTTACTAGAACAGGTTCGCAGATACAGGATACAAGGAAAGACCAGAAGGCACTGAATGACAGCTCAGGGCCGTTTAAATATCCCGCCCTGCGCTGCCATTGGTGCCACGCGCGCGCCCGCGGTCCCCACTGCGCATGCGCGAACTCCCTCGCCGCGGACGGCCAGGTCTCAGTGCCCGCATTCTGACACGGAGCGGTGCACTGCGCCTGCGCCGAGCCCGTCGCAGCGGGGATTCCTGACATTGCCCCCCCCCCCCTACGGGCAACCTCTGGGTGCCCACCCGATCTCTCCACCACGGGTGATCACGAAGGAACCTCCGGACAAGTCGGGGTGCATGGACATTATGGGCTGGTTCCCATGAATTATCCTCAGGGCCATAGCCCTTCCATTTAATAAAAAATTGGGTCTGACCCCCCCTCCTTCGGCACTTCAGGATTGATTCCACCTCAAATTCTTCTTCACCTTCGACCGTTATGGCCTCCGGAGGTCGAGATTCTCGTTCTGGGAAGGCATCGGGGATTACTGGTTTCAGCAAGGACACATGGAAGACCGGGTGTATCTTGAGTGTGTCAGGGAGGACAAGTTCGTATGCCACCTCATTGACCGCCCGCTTTATGCAAAAGGGGCCTATGAACTTTGGTCCTAATTTCTTTGATGGACATAGCATTTTCAAGTTCGTTGTTGCCAACCACACTTTATCCCCGGGCTGCAGCACCAGGTCCCCTCTTCGTCTTTTGTTAAACGCCTTCTTGTAGTCCTCCTGGGCCTGAGCAATAGCCTCCTGTAGTATCTTATTGTTGGAGGAGAAGAAAGCTAGCGTGTCCTGTGTCGCCGGAACTGGGCATTCAGGGACCAAGTCAGGGAGAAAGACAGGGTGAAATCCGTAGTTTGAAAAAAACGGTGATTGCCCTGTTGCGGAATGGTTGGCGTTGTTGTACGCGAACTCCGCCAGGGGTAGGAGTGGTAGCCAATTATCCTGTAGGAAGGATGTGTAGCAACGCAGGTACTGTTCTAGGGTCTGGTTGGTCCTCTCGGTCTGTCCATTGGTCTGGGGGTGGAACGCAGAGGAGAGGGATAATTTGATATCCAAGGCCTTACACAGTGCCCTCCAAAATTTAGACGTGAATTGGACCCCTCGATCCGAGACGATGTCCTCCGGAATTCCATGTAGTCTTATAACTTCCTGGATAAAAATTCGCGCAGTCTCGGCTGCTGACGGAGTCTTCTTTAACGGTAAAAAGTGAGCCATTTTCGATAACCGATCAATGACTACGAGGATCGCGGTGTGGTCTTGAGACGGAGGGAGCTCGACTATAAAGTCCATTGCGATCCTTTGCCAAGGTCGCTCGGGGATCGGCAAGGGCTGCAGCAGCCCCCAGGCCTTGTTCCTCGATGGCTTGTTCTTCTGACAGATGGTGCAAGATTTTACGTAGAGCCTGCAATCCTTGGCCATGTTTGGCCACCAAAAGGAACGTTGGAGAAGTTCCAGGGTCTTCGCTGGGCCAAAGTGTCCCGCCATTGGATGGTCATGACACTGCCCCAAGACAAGGGTTCGGACCTCTTCGGGTACCATGATCAATCCTTCCTTCCAGAGGAGTCCCCCCTTGTTTTGGAGGGGTACCCCAGCTGGGGTCACTGTGGTCGTGGATGCATCCATTAGTTTGGACCGAAGGTCAGTTTGGAGAGCCAAGAAATTCCCTGAGGACAGAATAGTATCAGGTACCGGTTCTTCTTTGGAGTCTTCGAACATGCGTGATAGCGCATCGGGTTTTGTATTTTTGGACCCTGGCCTGTAAGTGATATGGAATATGAATCTGGAGAAAAACAGTGCCCATCTTGCCTGCCGCGGACGTAACCGTTTGGCAGTCCTCAGGTACTCGAGGTTTTTATGATCAGTGAAGATCAAGATGGGGTGTGAGGCCCCTTCCAGCAAGTACCTCCATTCTTCCAGTGCCGTTTTGATGGCTAACAACTCCCGATCACCAATATCGTAGTTCTTCTCGGCTGGGGTGAGCTTCCTCGAGAAGAACGCTATGGGGTGGAGTAATTCTTTGGTGCCTTTTCTCTGGGACAGGATGGAACCCACCGCATTCTCAGATGCGTCTACCTCCAGTACGTAGGGCAGGGAAGCGTCTGGATGGCCCAAAATGGGTGCCGTGGTAAATAGTTTTTTCAAGGCCTCAAAGGCTTCCTGAGCCTCCATCTGAAGCGGGTTCCAAGTTTGGTTAGCTGAGTTATGGGGGAGACTAGACCCGAGAAGTTCCTAATGAATTTCCGATAGAAATTCGCAAAGCCTATAAAGCGCTGGATGCCCTTTTTGTCTGTGGGCACAGGCCAATCCAAAATTGCAGAGACCTTCTGAGGGTCCATTGCGATTCCCGTGGTGGAGATAATCAACCCCAGAAACGCGATGCTGGACTGCTCGAAACTGCACTTATCTGCTTTGGGGTATAACCCATGCTGGCGCAATCGACTCAAAACCTTTGTCACGTGTATTCTGTGATCCTCCAGAGAGGATGAGAAGATCAGTATATCGTCTAGGAAACTATTACAAAAAACGTCAAGGTAATCCCGGAAAATGTCGTTTACAAAATGTTGGAATGTGGCTGGGGCATTGCACAGTCCAAATGGCATTACCAGATATTCGAAATGCCCAAACCGGGTACGAAATGCTGTCTTCCACTCATCCCCTTCCCTTATGCGAACCAAGTTGTAGGCCCCCCTGAGATCTAGTTTAGTAAATATTGTCGCAGCCTTCAGGCTCTGAAATAATTTGGGTACCAATGGCAGAGGGTAACGATTTTTAATCGTGACTCTGTTCAGTTCACGATAGTCAATGCAGGGTCGCAGAGATTTGTCTTTTTTCTCTACAAAGAAGATCCCCGCTCCGGCTGGTAAAGTAGAGGCACGGATGAACCCCTTCTGGAGACTGTCCTCTATGTATTCCTTCAGGGCCCCCAATTCTAGCTCAGACAGGGGAAAAATCCGTCCAAAAGGGATCTCGGAGCCGGGCAACAGATCAATTGGACAGTCATACGGGCGGTGGGGGGACAAGGTGTCTGCCCCCCGTTTACTGAATACATCTAAGAATTTGTGGTATGCTGCGGGAATAACCTGTTTCAGGTCGGAGTCTCCCTCGGAGCACAGGAGGACCTGGGGGGCTGCAGAGCCCGCAGTGTGACAGTGTTCCTGACAATACAGGGACGGGAACAAGATAGACCCGGTTTCCCAGTCAATTTGGGGGTTATGGGCCCGCAACCAAGGGAGTCCCAAAATGACTGGAAAAAGAGGTGACGCAATGGCATCTAGGCGGAGGAATTCCTGATGCTGGTTAGCAATGGTAGTGGCGATAGGGGGAGTTTCCTGGTTAACTACTCCTGACTTTATCTGGGAGCCGTCTGCCAGAAATATGGTAAAGCCCCGTTTTCTGGGCTGGAGGGGAATCCCCTGCTGATGAGCAAAATCTAAATCCAGGAAACAACTGCATGCCCCTGAATCAACTATGGCCGTCACCTCCACGGTCCTTTCTGGAAGCTGAAAGGAGAGGGGCACCACTAAGTATTGGGACGGACTGACCTTGCCAATAGCCAGAGAAGAAAAAGAGGTGCACTTACTCATTTTCTGAGGGCAGGATCGTACCATATGATCGGCTTCACCGCAGTAGAAGCAGAGGTTCAGAGAGCGTCTCCGCTGGCGTTCTTCTGGCGATAATTTAGGCCGAGCCAGGCCTAGTTGCATTGGTTCCTGCGCATCTCCTGGAAGTGGGTTCTGGATCTTTGTTCTGGTTTGTTGGCTGGGGCCTGGAATTGGACCCCATGCATTTCCGTGACCCTGACCGGACCTCTCCAACCTGCGTTCCCGCAGTCTACGGTCTATTTGAATCGTCAGGGCTATTAGGTCTTCTAGTGACTCGGGAACCCCCACTCGGGCCAGCTCATCCTTCAAGGGCTCTGACAGACCCATACGGAACTGGTGTCGCAACGCGAACTCGTTCCAGCGTGTGTCCCCCATCCAACACCTAAATTCAGAGGCGTATTCTTCTGCCGCCCGGCGGCCCTGTCGAAGCGTGGATAACATTGCTTCAGCAGAGGCTGCCCGCTGTGGATCATCATAAAGGATGGCCATAGCTTCAAAAAAACCGCTGACCGTTCCCAGGTGAGGGTCATGGTTTGCCCTTAACCGATGGGCCCAATCTTGGGGTTCACCCTGCAATAGTGAAATTAAAAATCCCACTTTCACTGATTCCGTTAGGAAGGTGCGGGGTTGCAATTCAAAAAACAGGAGGCAGGAATCCCGAAAAGACCTGAAGCGTGTTCGGTCCCCGTGAAAACGCTCAGGCAGTGGTACTCGGGGTTCAACCCTCGGTAGAGGAGCAGAGGCCCCTGAAGCTGGCCCCAGAGCTTCTTCTACCGGGGGAGCGGAAACAGGGGCCTGTGGAGCAGGGCCAGATGCAGAGCGGGTCTGGAAACGGTTTTCCAGGTGCGTGCATTTGTCCTGCAAGGTTGCACAGCCTGTGTCAGGGCTGATAGGTGCCTGCAAATATCTCCCAGCGGGGCTGACCCTCCTCCAGGCTCAGTCATGGCCTTCTGGTACTGTAAGGGACCACCAGGCGGTACCACTAGCACTCCACTGGCCAGGCGTCCCCAGCGCACGGTATCTAAGCCCCAGGGTACGTGTTCACCAGAGCCCCTGATGGTGGGGATGGACTTGAAGTACCCCGAGACCAGGTCGTGGCTACTGAGCACGCCCGTCAGTGGTAGCGGTATTCGCCAGGGGCTCCCGCAGGGAAGAGCCTGATGTGAGGAGGTCGGGTGATCCCGTCGGGATGGATGGATGGATGGCTGAGCAAGTGCGGGGTCAAACGGGCCGGGTCGGTAACAGTGGGGACGGAGCAGTACAAGGCAGCGGGCAGAGAGTAGTCGGGTCACACGCCAGGTCAGCAACGGAAGGTCAGATCCAAACAGGGGCATTCAGGAGAGAGGTCAGGCAAAGCAAGGGTCTGGGCAGGAGAAGGCAACAAGGTCAGGTATAATCCGGGTCAATAACTTACTAGAACAGGTTCGCAGATACAGGATACAAGGAAAGACCAGAAGGCACTGAATGACAGCTCAGGGCCGTTTAAATATCCCGCCCTGCGCTGCCATTGGTGCCACGCGCGCGCCCGCGGTCCCCACTGCGCCATGCGCGAACTCCCTCGCCGCGGACGGCCAGGTCTCAGTGCCCGCATTCTGACACGGAGCGGTGCACTGCGCCTGCGCCGAGCCCGTCGCAGCGGGGATTCCTGACATCTGGTGTCAGCCTCGCCTCGTGATGGGGTCAGTCTGGTGTCAGCCTCGCCTAGTGATGGGGTCAGTCTGGTGTCAGCCTCACATCATGATGGTGTCAGTCAGGTGTCAGCCTCGCCTCGTGATGGGGTCAGTCTGGTGTCAGCCTCGCCTAGTGATGGGGTCAGTCTGGTGTCAGCCTCACATCATGATGGGGTCAGTCTGGTGTCAGCCTCGCCTCGTCGTGGGGTCAGTCTGGTGTCAGTCTCGCCTCGTGATGGTGTCAGTCTGGTGTCAGTGTCGCCTCGTGATGGAGTCAGTCTGGTGTCAGCCTCGTCCCGTGATGAGGTCCGTCTGGTGTCAGCCTCACATCATGATGGTGTCAATCTGGTGTCAGCTTCGCCTTGTGATGGTGTCAGTCTGGTGTCAGCCTTGCCTCGTGATGGGGTAAGTCTGGTGTCAGTCTCGCCTCGTGATGGGGTCAGTCTGGTGTCAGCCTCGCCTCGTGATGGGGTCAGTCTGGTGTCAGCCTCGCCTCGTGATGGGGTTAGTCTGGTGTCAGCCTCGCCTAGTGATGGGGTCAGTCTGCTGTCAGCCTCGCCTCGTGATGGGCTCAGTCTGGTGTCAGCCTCACATCATGATGGGCTCAGTCTGGTGTCAGTCTCGCCTCGTGATGGGGTCAGTCTGGTGTCAGTCTCGCCTCGTGATGGGGTCAGTCTGGTGTCAGCTTCGCCTCATGATGGGGTCAGTCTGGTGTCAGTCTCGCCTCGTGATGGGGTCAGTCTGGTGTCAGCCTCGCTCCGTGACGGGGTCAGTCTGGTGTCAGCCTCGCCTCGTGATGGCGTCAGTCTGGTGTCAGCATCACCTCGTGATGGGGTCAGTTTGGCGTCAGCCTCACAACATGATGGGGTCAGTCTGGAGTCAGTCTCGCCTCGTCATGGGGTCAGTCTGGTGTCAGCCTCGCCTAGTGATGGGGTCAGTCTGGTGTCAGCCTCTCATCATGATGGTGTCAGTCTGGTGTCAGCCGCGCCTCGTGATCGTGTCAGTCTGGTGTCAGCCTCGCCTAGTGATGGGGTCAGTCTGGTGTCAGCCTCGCCCCGTGATGGGGTCAGTCTGGTGTCAGCATCGCCTCGTGATGGTGTCAGTCTTGTGTCAGCCTTGCCTCGTGATGGGATCAGTCTGGTGTCAGCCTCACCTCGTGATGGGGTCAGTCTGGTGTCAGTCTCGCCTCGTGATGGGGTCAGTCTGGTGTCAGCATCGCCTAGTGATGGGGTCAGTCTGGTGTCAGCCTCACATCATGATGGGGTCAGTCTGGTGTCAGTCTCGCCTCGTGATGGGGTCAGTATGGTGGCAGTCTCGCCTCGTGATGGGGTTAGTCTGGTGTCAGCCTCGCCCCATGATGGGGTCAGTCTGGTGTCAGCCTCGCCTCGTGATGGAGTCAGTCTGGTGTCAGCCTCGCCTCGTGATGGGGTCAGTCCGGTGTCAGCCTCGCCTCGTGATGGTGTCAGTCTGGTGTCAGCCTCGCCTTGTGATTGGGTCAGTCTGGTGTCAGCCTTGCCTCGTGACGGGGTCAGTCTGGTGTCAGCCTCGCCTCGTGATGGGGTCAGTCTGGTGTCAGCCTCGCCTCTTGATGGGGTCAGTCTGGTGTCAGTCTCGTCTCGTGATGAGGTCAGTCTGGTGTCAGCCTCGCCCCGTGATGGGGTTAGTCTGGTGTCAGCCTCGCCCCGTGACGGGGTCAGTCTGGTGTCAGCCTCACATCATGATGGTGTCAATCTTGTGTCAGCTTCGCCTTGTGATGGTGTCAGTCTGGTGTCAGCCTCGCCTCGTGATGGGGTCAGTCTGGTGTCAGCCTCGCCTCGTGATGGGGTCAGTCTGGTGTCAGCCTCGCCTCGTGATGGGGTCAGTCTGGTGTCAGCCTCGCCTAGTGATGGGGTCAGTCTGGTGTCAGTCTCGCCTCGTGATGGGGTCAGTCTGGTGTCAGTCTCGCCTCGTGATGGGGTCAGTCTGGTGTCAGCCTCACATTATGATGGTGTCAGTCTGGTGTCAGCCTCGCCTCGTGATGGTGTCAGTCTGGTGTCAGCCTCGCCTCGTGATGGGGTCAGTCTGGTGTCAGCCTCGCCTAGTGATGGGGTCAGTCTGGTGTCAGCCTCACATCATGATGGGGTCAGTCTGGTGTCAGCCTCACATCGTGATGGGGTCAGTCTGGTGTCAGTCTCGCCTCGTGATGGTGTCAGTCTGGTGTCAGTCTCGCCTCGTGATGGGGTCAGTCTCGCCTCGTGATGGGGTCAGTCTGGTGTCAGTCTCGCCTTGTGATGGCGTCAGTCTGGTGTCAGCATCACCTCGTGATGGGGTCAGTTTGGCGTCAGCCTCACAACATGATGGGGTCAGTCTGGAGTCAGTCTCGCCTCGTCATGGGGTCAGTCTGGTGTCAGCCTCGCCTAGTGATGGGGTCAGTCTGGTGTCAGCCTCTCATCATGATGGTGTCAGTCTGGTGTCAGCCGCGCCTCGTGATCGTGTCAGTCTGGTGTCAGCCTCGCCTAGTGATGGGGTCAGTCTGGTGTCAGCCTCGCCCCGTGATGGGGTCAGTCTGGTGTCAGCATCGCCTCGTGATGGTGTCAGTCTTGTGTCAGCCTTGCCTCGTGATGGGATCAGTCTGGTGTCAGCCTCGCCTCGTGATGGGGTCAGTCTGGTGTCAGTCTCGCCTCGTGATGGGGTCAGTCTGGTGTCAGCATCGCCTAGTGATGGGGTCAGTCTGGTGTCAGCCTCACATCATGATGGGGTCAGTCTGGTGTCAGTCTCGCCTCGTGATGGGGTCAGTCTGGTGGCAGTCTCGCCTCGTGATGGGGTTAGTCTGGTGTCAGCCTCGCCCCATGATGGGGTCAGTCTGGTGTCAGCCTCGCCTCGTGATGGAGTCAGTCTGGTGTCAGCCTCGCCTCGTGATGGGGTCAGTCCGGTGTCAGTCTCGCCTCGTGATGGGGTCAGTCTTTTGTCAGCCTCGCCTCGTGATGGTGTCAGTCTGGTGTCAGCCTCGCCTTGTGATTGGGTCAGTCTGGTGTCAGCCTTGCCTCGTGACGGGGTCAGTCTGGTGTCAGCCTCGCCTCGTGATGGGGTCAGTCTGGTGTCAGCCTCGCCTCTTGATGGGGTCAGTCTGGTGTCAGTCTCGTCTCGTGATGAGGTCAGTCTGGTGTCAGCCTCGCCCCGTGATGGGGTTAGTCTGGTGTCAGCCTCGCCCCGTGACGGGGTCAGTCTGGTGTCAGCCTCACATCATGATGGTGTCAATCTTGTGTCAGCTTCGCCTTGTGATGGTGTCAGTCTGGTGTCAGCCTCGCCTCGTGATGGGGTCAGTCTGGTGTCAGCCTCGCCTCGTGATGGGGTCAGTCTGGTGTCAGCCTCGCCTCGTGATGGGGTCAGTCTGGTGTCAGCCTCGCCTAGTGATGGGGTCAGTCTGGTGTCAGTCTCGCCTCGTGATGGGGTCAGTCTGGTGTCAGTCTCGCCTCGTGATGGGGTCAGTCTGGTGTCAGCCTCACATTATGATGGTGTCAGTCTGGTGTCAGCCTCGCCTCGTGATGGTGTCAGTCTGGTGTCAGCCTCGCCTCGTGATGGGGTCAGTCTGGTGTCAGCCTCGCCTAGTGATGGGGTCAGTCTGGTGTCAGCCTCACATCATGATGGGGTCAGTCTGGTGTCAGCCTCACATCGTGATGGGGTCAGTCTGGTGTCAGTCTCGCCTCGTGATGGTGTCAGTCTGGTGTCAGTCTCGCCTCGTGATGGGGTCAGTCTCGCCTCGTGATGGGGTCAGTCTGGTGTCAGTCTCGCCTTGTGATGGCGTCAGTCTGGTGTCAGCATCACCTCGTGATGGGGTCAGTTTGGCGTCAGCCTCACAACATGATGGGGTCAGTCTGGAGTCAGTCTCGCCTCGTCATGGGGTCAGTCTGGTGTCAGCCTCGCCTAGTGATGGGGTCAGTCTGGTGTCAGCCTCTCATCATGATGGTGTCAGTCTGGTGTCAGCCGCGCCTAGTGATGGGGTCAGTCTGGTGTCAGCCTCGCCCCGTGATGGGGTCAGTCTGGTGTCAGCATCGCCTCGTGATGGTGTCAGTCTTGTGTCAGCCTTGCCTCGTGATGGGATCAGTCTGGTGTCAGCCTCGCCTCGTGATGGGGTCAGTCTGGTGTCAGTCTCGCCTCGTGATGGGGTCAGTCTGGTGTCAGCATCGCCTAGTGATGGGGTCAGTCTGGTGTCAGCATCACATCATGATGGGGTCAGTCTGGTGTCAGTCTCGCCTCGTGATGGGGTCAGTCTGGTGGCAGTCTCGCCTCGTGATGGGGTTAGTCTGGTGTCAGCCTCGCCCCGTAATGGGGTCAGTCTGGTGTCAGCCTCGCCTCGTGATGGGGTCAGTCTGGTGTCAGCCTCACCTCGTGATGGGGTCAGTCTGGTGTCAGCCTCACATCATGATGGTGTCAGTCTGGTGTCAGCCTCGCCTCGTGATGGGGTCAGTCCGGTGTCAGTCTCGCCTCGTGATGGGGTCAGTCTTTTGTCAGCCTCGCCTCGTGATGGTGTCAGTCTGGTGTCAGCCTCGCCTTGTGATTGGGTCAGTCTGGTGTCAGCCTTGCCTCGTGACGGGGTCAGTCTGGTGTCAGCCTCGCCTCGTGATGGGGTCAGTCTGGTGTCAGCCTCGCCTCGTGATGGGGTCAGTCTGGTGTCAGCTTCGCCTAGTGATGGGGTCAGTCTGGTGTCAGCCTCGCCTCGTGATGGGGTCAGTCTGGTGTCAGTCTCACCTCATGATGGGGTCAGTCTGGTGTCAGTCTCGCCTCGTGATGGGGTCAGTCTGGTGTCAGTCTCGCCTCGTGATGGGGTCAGTCTGGTGTCAGCCTCACATTATGATGGTGTCAGTCTGGTGTCAGCCTCGCCTCGTGATGGTGTCAGTCTGGTGTCAGCCTCGCCTCGTGATGGGGTCAGTCTGGTGTCAGCCTCGCCTAGTGATGGGGTCAGTCTGGGGTCAGCCTCACATCATGATGGGGTCAGTCTGGTGTCAGCCACGCCTAGTGATGGTGTCAGTCTGGTGTCAGCCTCGCCTCGTGATGGGGTCAGTCTGGTGTCAGCTTCGCCCCGTGATGGGGTCAGTCCTGTGTCAGTCTCGCCTCGTGATGGCGTCAGTCTGGTGTCAGCCTCGCCTCGTGATGGGGTCAGTCTGGTGTCAGCCTCGCCCCGTGACGGGGTCAGTCTGGTGTAAGCCTCATATCATGATGGTTTCAGTCTGGTGTCAGTCTCGCCTCGTGATGGGGTCAGTCTGGTTTCAGCATCGCCTCGTGATGGGGTCAGTCTGGTGTCAGCCTCACATCATGATGGGGTCAGTCTGGTGTCAGCCACGCCTCGTGATGGTGTCAGTCTGGTGTCAGCCTCGCCTCGTGATGGGGTCAGTCTGGTGTCAGCCTCGCCCCGTGATGGGGTCATTCCGGTGTCAGTCTCGCCTCGTGATGGGGTCAGTCTGGTGTCAGCCTCGCCTTGTGATGGGGTCAGTCTGGTGTCAGCCTCGCCCCGTGACGGGGTCAGTCTGGTGTCAGCCTCACATCATGATGGTGTCAGTCTGGTGTCAGCCTCGCCTCGTGATGGGGTCAGTCCGGTGTCAGTTTCGCCTCGTGATGGGGTCAGTCTGGTGTCAGCCTCGCCTCGTGATGGGGTCAGTCTGGTGTCAGCCTCACATAGTGATGGGGTCAGTCTGGTGTCAGTCTCGCCTCGTGATGGGGTCAGTCTGGTGTCAGTCTCGCCTCGTGATGGGGTCAGTCTGGTGTCAGCTTCGCCTCGTGATGGGGTCAGTCTGGTGTCAGTCTCGCCTCGTGATGGGGTCAGTCTGGTGTCAGCCACGTCCCGTGATGGGTTCAGTCTGGTGTCAGCCACGCCTCGTGATGGTGTCAGTCTGGTGTCAGCCTCGCCTCGTGATGGGGTCAGTCTGGTGTCAGCCTCGCCCCGTGATGGGGTCATTCCGGTGTCAGTCTCGCCTCGTGATGGGGTCAGTCTGGTGTCAGCCTCGCCTCGTGATGGGGTCAGTCTGGTGTCAGCCTCGCCCCGTGACGGGGTCAGTCTGGTGTCAGCCTCACATCATGATGGTTTCAGTCTGGTGTCAGCCTCGCCTCGTGATGGGGTCAGTCTGGTGTCAGTCTCGCCTCGTGATGGGGTCAGTCTGGTGTCAGCCTCGCCTCGTGATGGGGTCAGTCTGGTGTCAGCCTCACATCGTGATGGGGTCAGTCTGGTGTCAGTCTCGCCTCGTGATGGGGTCAGTCTGGTGTCAGTCTCGCCTCGTGATGGGGTCAGTCTGGTGTCAGCTTCGCCTCGTGATGGGGTCAGTCTGGTGTCAGTCTCGACTCGTGATGGGGTCAGTCTGGTGTCAGCCACGTCCCGTGATGGGGTCAGTCTGGTGTCAGTCTCGTCTCGTGATGAGGTCAGTCTGGTGTCAGCCTCGCCCCGTGACGGGGTCAGTCTGGTGTCATCCTCACATCATGATGGTGTCAATCTTGTGTCAGCTTCGCCTTGTGATGGTGTCAGTCTGGTGTCAGCCTCGCCTCGTGATGGGGTCAGTCTGGTGTCAGCCTCGCCTCGTGATGTGGTCAGTCCGGTGTCAGTCTCGCCTCGTGATGGGGTCAGTCTTTTGTCAGCCTCGCCTCGTGATGGTGTCAGTCTGGTGTCAGCCTCGCCTTGTGATTGGGTCAGTCTGGTGTCAGCCTCGCCTCGTGATGGGGTCAGTCTGGTGTCAGCCTCGCCTAGTGATGGGGTCAGTCTGGTGTCAGCCTCACATCATGATGGGGTCAGTCTGGTGTCAGCCACGCCTAGTGATGGTGTCAGTCTGGTGTCAGCCTCGCCTCGTGATGTGGTCAGTATGGTGTCAGCTTCGCCCCGTGATGGGGTCAGTCCTGTGTCAGTCTCGCCTCGTGATGGCGTCAGTCTGGTGTCAGCCTCGCCTCGTGATGGGGTCAGTCTGGTGTCAGCCTCGCCCCGTGACGGGGTCAGTCTGGTGTAAGCCTCATATCATGATGGTGTCAGTCTGGTGTCAGTCTCGCCTCGTGATGGGGTCAGTCTGGTGTCAGCCTCGCCTCGTGATGGGGTCAGTCTGGTGTCAGCCTCGCCTCTTGATGGGGTCAGTCTGGTGTCAGTCTCGTCTCGTGATGAGGTCAGTCTGGTGTCAGCCTCGCCCCGTGACGAGGTCAGTCTGGTGTCAGCCTCACATCATGATGGTGTCAATCTTGTGTCAGCTTCGCCTTGTGATGGTGTCAGTCTGGTGTCAGCCTCGCCTCGTGATGGGGTCAGTCTGGTGTCAGCCTCGCCTCGTGATGGGGTCAGTCTGGTGTCAGCCTCGCCTCGTGATGGGGTCAGTCTGGTTTCAGCCTCGCCTAGTGATGGGGTCAGTCTGGTGTCAGCCTCGCCTCGTGATGGGGTCAGTCTGGTGTCAGTCTCACCTCATGATGGGGTCAGTCTGGTGTCAGTCTCGCCTCGTGATGGGGTCAGTCTGGTGTCAGTCTCGCCTCGTGATGGGGTCAGTCTGGTGTCAGCCTCACATCATGATGGTGTCAATCTTGTGTCAGCTTCGCCTTGTGATGGTGTCAGTCTGGTGTCAGCCTCGCCTCGTGATGGTGTCAGTCTGGTGTCAGCCTCGCCTCGTGATGGGGTCAGTCTGGTGTCAGTCTCACCTCATGATGGGGTCAGTCTGGTGTCAGTCTCGCCTCGTGATGGGGTCAGTCTGGTGTCAGTCTCGCCTCGTGATGGGGTCAGTCTGGTGTCAGCCTCACATTATGATGGTGTCAGTCTGGTGTCAGCCTCGCCTCGTGATGGTGTCAGTCTGGTGTCAGCCTCGCCTCGTGATGGTGTCAGTCTGGTGTCAGCCTCGCCTAGTGATGGGGTCACTCTGGTGTCAGCCTCACATCATGATGGGGTCAGTCTGGTGTCAGCCACGCCTAGTGATGGTGTCAGTCTGGTGTCAGCCTCGCCTCGTGATGGGGTCAGTCTGGTGTCAGCTTCGCCCCGTGATGGGGTCAGTCCTGTGTCAGTCTCGCCTCGTGATGGCGTCAGTCTGGTGTCAGCCTCGCCTCGTGATGGTGTCAGTCTGGTGTCAGCCTCGCCCCGTGACGGGGTCAGTCTGGTGTAAGCCTCATATCATGATGGTGTCAGTCTGGTGTCAGTCTCGCCTCGTGATGGGGTCAGTCTGGTGTCAGCCACGCCTCGTGATGGGGTCAGTCTGGTGTCAGCCTCGCCTCTTGATGGGGTCAGTCTGGTGTCAGTCTCGTCTCGTGATGAGGTCAGTCTGGTGTCAGCCTCGCCCCGTGACGGGGTCAGTCTGGTGTCAGCCTCACATCATGATGGTGTCAATCTTGTGTCAGCTTCGCCTTGTGATGGTGTCAGTCTGGTGTCAGCCTCGCCTCGTGATGGGGTCAGTCTGGTGTCAGCCTCGCCTCGTGATGGGGTCAGTCTGGTGTCAGCCTCGCCTCGTGATGGGGTCAGTCTGGTGTCAGCCTCGCCTAGTGATGGGGTCAGTCTGGTGTCAGCCTCGCCTCGTGATGGGGTCAGTCTGGTGTCAGTCTCACCTCATGATGGGGTCAGTCTGGTGTCAGTCTCGCCTCGTGATGGGGTCAGTCTGGTGTCAGTCTCGCCTCGTGATGGGGTCAGTCTGGTGTCAGCCTCACATTATGATGGTGTCAGTCTGGTGTCAGCCTCGCCTCGTGATGGTGTCAGTCTGGTGTCAGCCTCGCCTCGTGATGGGGTCAGTCTGGTGTCAGCCTCGCCTAGTGATGGGGTCAGTCTGGGGTCAGCCTCACATCATGATGGGGTCAGTCTGGTGTCAGCCACGCCTAGTGATGGTGTCAGTCTGGTGTCAGCCTCGCCTCGTGATGGGGTCAGTCTGGTGTCAGCTTCGCCCCGTGATGGGGTCAGTCCTGTGTCAGTCTCGCCTCGTGATGGCGTCAGTCTGGTGTCAGCCTCGCCTCGTGATGGGGTCAGTCTGGTGTCAGCCTCGCCCCGTGACGGGGTCAGTCTGGTGTAAGCCTCATATCATGATGGTTTCAGTCTGGTGTCAGTCTCGCCTCGTGATGGGGTCAGTCTGGTTTCAGCATCGCCTCGTGATGGGGTCAGTCTGGTGTCAGCCTCACATCATGATGGGGTCAGTCTGGTGTCAGCCACGCCTCGTGATGGTGTCAGTCTGGTGTCAGCCTCGCCTCGTGATGGGGTCAGTCTGGTGTCAGCCTCGCCCCGTGATGGGGTCATTCCGGTGTCAGTCTCGCCTCGTGATGGGGTCAGTCTGGTGTCAGCCTCGCCTTGTGATGGGGTCAGTCTGGTGTCAGCCTCGCCCCGTGACGGGGTCAGTCTGGTGTCAGCCTCACATCATGATGGTGTAGTCTGGTGTCAGCCTCGCCTCGTGATGGGGTCAGTCCGGTGTCAGTTTCGCCTCGTGATGGGGTCAGTCTGGTGTCAGCCTCGCCTCGTGATGGGGTCAGTCTGGTGTCAGCCTCACATAGTGATGGGGTCAGTCTGGTGTCAGTCTCGCCTCGTGATGGGGTCAGTCTGGTGTCAGTCTCGCCTCGTGATGGGGTCAGTCTGGTGTCAGCTTCGCCTCGTGATGGGGTCAGTCTGGTGTCAGTCTCGCCTCGTGATGGGGTCAGTCTGGTGTCAGCCACGTCCCGTGATGGGTTCAGTCTGGTGTCAGCCACGCCTCGTGATGGTGTCAGTCTGGTGTCAGCCTCGCCTCGTGATGGGGTCAGTCTGGTGTCAGCCTCGCCCCGTGATGGGGTCATTCCGGTGTCAGTCTCGCCTCGTGATGGGGTCAGTCTGGTGTCAGCCTCGCCTCGTGATGGGGTCAGTCTGGTGTCAGCCTCGCCCCGTGACGGGGTCAGTCTGGTGTCAGCCTCACATCATGATGGTTTCAGTCTGGTGTCAGCCTCGCCTCGTGATGGGGTCAGTCCGGTGTCAGTCTCGCCTCGTGATGGGGTCAGTCTGGTGTCAGCCTCGCCTCGTGATGGGGTCAGTCTGGTGTCAGCCTCACATCGTGATGGGGTCAGTCTGGTGTCAGTCTCGCCTCGTGATGGGGTCAGTCTGGTGTCAGTCTCGCCTCGTGATGGGGTCAGTCTGGTGTCAGCTTCGCCTCGTGATGGGGTCAGTCTGGTGTCAGTCTCGACTCGTGATGGGGTCAGTCTGGTGTCAGCCACGTCCCGTGATGGGGTCAGTCTGGTGTCAGTCTCGTCTCGTGATGAGGTCAGTCTGGTGTCAGCCTCGCCCCGTGACGGGGTCAGTCTGGTGTCAGCCTCACATCATGATGGTGTCAATCTTGTGTCAGCTTCGCCTTGTGATGGTGTCAGTCTGGTGTCAGCCTCGCCTCGTGATGGGGTCAGTCTGGTGTCAGCCTCGACTCGTGATGTGGTCAGTCCGGTGTCAGTCTCGCCTCGTGATGGGGTCAGTCTTTTGTCAGCCTCGCCTCGTGATGGTGTCAGTCTGGTGTCAGCCTCGCCTTGTGATTGGGTCAGTCTGGTGTCAGCCTCGCCTCGTGATGGGGTCAGTCTGGTGTCAGTCTCGCCTCGTGATGGGGTCAGTCTGGTGTCAGTCTCGCCTCGTGATGGGGTCAGTCTGGTGTCAGCCTCACATTATGATGGTGTCAGTCTGGTGTCAGCCTCGCCTCGTGATGGTGTCAGTCTGGTGTCAGCCTCGCCTCGTGATGGTGTCAGTCTGGTGTCAGCCTCGCCTAGTGATGGGGTCACTCTGGTGTCAGCCTCACATCATGATGGGGTCAGTCTGGTGTCAGCCACGCCTAGTGATGGTGTCAGTCTGGTGTCAGCCTCGCCTCGTGATGGGGTCAGTCTGGTGTCAGCTTCGCCCCGTGATGGGGTCAGTCCTGTGTCAGTCTCGCCTCGTGATGGCGTCAGTCTGGTGTCAGCCTCGCCTCGTGATGGTGTCAGTCTGGTGTCAGCCTCGCCCCGTGACGGGGTCAGTCTGGTGTAAGCCTCATATCATGATGGTGTCAGTCTGGTGTCAGTCTCGCCTCGTGATGGGGTCAGTCTGGTGTCAGCCACGCCTCGTGATGGGGTCAGTCTGGTGTCAGCCTCGCCTCTTGATGGGGTCAGTCTGGTGTCAGTCTCGCCTCGTGATGGGGTCAGTCTGGTGTCAGCCACGCCTCGTGATGGTGTCAGTCTGGTGTCAGCCTCGCCTCGTGATGGGGTCAGTCTGGTGTCAGCCTCGCCTCGTGATGGGGTCATTCCGATGTCAGTCTCGCCTCGTGATGGGGTCAGTCTGGTGTCAGCCTCACCTCGTGATGGGGTCAGTCTGGTGTCTGCCTCGCCTTGTGATGGGGTCAGTCTGGTGTCAGCCGCGCCTCGTGATGGGGTCAGTCTGGTGTCAGCCTCACCTCGTGATGGGGTCAGTCTGGTGTCAGCCTCGACTCGTGATGGGGTCAGTCTGGTGTCAGCCGCGCCTCGTGATGGGGTCAGTCTGGTGTCAGTCTCGCCTTGTGATGGGGTCAGTCTGGTGTCAGCCTCGCCTCGTGATGGGGTCAGTCTGGTGTCAGCCTCGCCTCGTGATGGGGTCAGTCTGACGTCAGCCTCACATCATGAAGGTGTCAGTCTGGTGTCAGCCTCGCCTCGTGATGGGGTCAGTCTGGTGTCAGCCTCGCCTCGTGATGGGGTCAGTCTGGTGTCAGCCTCACATCATGATGGTGTCAGTCTGGTGTCAGCCTCGCCTCGTGATGGTGTCAGTCTGGTGTCAGCCTCGCCTCGTGATGGGGTTAGTCTGGTGTCAGCCTCGCCTAGTGATGGGGTCAGTCTGGTGTCAGCCTCACATCTTGATGGGGTCAGTCTGGTGTCAGCCTCGCCTCGTGATGGGGTCAGTCTGGTGTCAGCCTCACATCATGAAGGTGTCAGTCTGGTTTCAGCCTCGCCTCGTGATGGGGTCAGTCTGGTGTCAGCCTCGCCTCGTGATGGGGTCAGTCTGGTGTCAGCCTCGACTCGTGATGGGGTCAGTCTGGTGTCAGCCTCACATCATGATGGTGTCAGTCTGGTGTCAGCCTCGCCTCGTGATGGTGTCAGTCTGGTGTCAGCCTCACCTCGTGATGGGGTTAGTCTGGTTTCAGCCTCGCCTAGTGATGGGGTCAGTCTGGTGTCAGCCTCACATCTTGATGGGGTCAGTCTGGTGTCAGCGTCGCCTCGTGATGGGGTCAGTCTGGTGTCAGTCTCGCCTCGTGATGGAGTCAGTCTGGTGTCAGCCTCGCCTCGTGATGGTGTCAGTCAGGTGTCAGCCTCGCCTCGTGATAGGGTCAGTCTGGTGTCAGCCTCGCGTCGTGATGCGGTCAATCTGGTGTCAGCCTTGCCTCGTGATGGTGTCAGTCTGGTGTCCGCCTCGCCTCGTGATGGTGTGAGTATGGTGTCAGCCTCGCCTCGTGATGGGGTCAGTCTGGTGTCAGCCTAACCTCGTGATGGAGTCAGTCTGGTGTCAGCCTCGCCTCGTGATGGGGTCAGTCTGGTGTCAGCCTCGCCTAGTGATAGGGTCAGTCTGGTGTCAGCCTCGCCTCGTGATGGGGTCAGTCTGGTGTCAGCCTCACATCATGATGGTGTCAGTCTGGTGACAGCCTCGCCTCGTGATGGTGTCATTCTTGTATCAGCCTCGCCTCATGATGGGGTCAGTCGGGTTTCAACCTCGCCTCGTGATGGTGTCAGTCTGGTGTCAGCCTCGCCTAGTGATAGGGTCAGTCTGGTGTCAGCCTCGCCTCGTGATGGGGTCAGTCTGGTGTCAGCCTCGCCTCGTGATGGTGTCAGTCTGGTGTCAGCCTCGCCTCGTGATGGTGTCAGTCTTGTATCAGCCTCGCCTCGTGATGGGGTCAGTCGGGTTTCAGCCTCGCCTCGTGATGGGGTCAGTCTGGTGTCAGCCTCGCCTCGTGATGGGGTTAGTCTGGTGTCAGCCTCGCCTAGTGATGGGGTCAGTCTGGTGTCAGCCTCACATCTTGATGGGGTCAGTCTGGTGTCAGCCTCGCCTCGTGATGGGGTCAGTCTGGTGTCAGCCTCACATCATGAAGGTGTCAGTCTGGTGTCAGCCTCGCCTCGTGATGGGGTCAGTCTGGTGTCAGCCTCGCCTCGTGATGGGGTCAGTCTGGTGTCAGCCTCACATCATGATGGTGTCAGTCTGGTGTCAGCCTCGCCTCGTGATGGTGTCAGTCTGGTGTCAGCCTCACCTCGTGATGGGGTTAGTCTGGTTTCAGCCTCGCCTAGTGATGGGGTCAGTCTGGTGTCAGCCTCACATCTTGATGGGGTCAGTCTGGTGTCAGCGTCGCCTCGTGATGGGGTCAGTCTGGTGTCAGTCTCGCCTCGTGATGGTGTCAGTCTGGTGTCAGCCTCACCTCGTGATGTGGTCAGTCTGGTGTCAGCCTCGCCTCGTGATGGGGTCAGTCTGGTGTCAGCCTCGCCTCGTGATGGTGTCAGTCTGGTGTCAGCCTCACCTCGTGATGGGGTTAGTCTGGTTTCAGCCTCGCCTAGTGATGGGGTCAGTCTGGTGTCAGCCTCACATCTTGATGGGGTCAGTCTGGTGTCAGCGTCGCCTCGTGATGGGGTCAGTCTGGTGTCAGTCTCGCCTCGTGATGGTGTCAGTCTGGTGTCAGCCTCGCCTCGTGATGGGGTCAGTCTGGTGTCAGCTTCGCCTCGTGATGGGGTCAGTCTGGTGTCAGCCTCGCCTCGTGATGGGGTCAGTCTGGTGTCAGCCTCGCCCCGTGACGGGGTCAGTCTGGTGTAAGCCTCATATCATGATGGTGTCAGTCTGGTGTCAGTCTCGCCTCGTGATGGGGTCAGTCTGGTGTCAGCCTCGCCTCGTGATGGGGTCAGTCTGGTGTCAGCCTCGCCTCTTGATGGGGTCAGTCTGGTGTCAGTCTCGTCTCGTGATGAGGTCAGTCTGGTGTCAGCCTCGCCCCGTGACGAGGTCAGTCTGGTGTCAGCCTCACATCATGATGGTGTCAATCTTGTGTCAGCTTCGCCTTGTGATGGTGTCAGTCTGGTGTCAGCCTCGCCTCGTGATGGGGTCAGTCTGGTGTCAGCCTCGCCTCGTGATGGGGTCAGTCTGGTGTCAGCCTCGCCTCGTGATGGGGTCAGTCTGGTTTCAGCCTCGCCTAGTGATGGGGTCAGTCTGGTGTCAGCCTCGCCTCGTGATGGGGTCAGTCTGGTGTCAGTCTCACCTCATGATGGGGTCAGTCTGGTGTCAGTCTCGCCTCGTGATGGGGTCAGTCTGGTGTCAGTCTCGCCTCGTGATGGGGTCAGTCTGGTGTCAGCCTCACATCATGATGGTGTCAATCTTGTGTCAGCTTCGCCTTGTGATGGTGTCAGTCTGGTGTCAGCCTCGCCTCGTGATGGTGTCAGTCTGGTGTCAGCCTCGCCTCGTGATGGGGTCAGTCTGGTGTCAGTCTCACCTCATGATGGGGTCAGTCTGGTGTCAGTCTCGCCTCGTGATGGGGTCAGTCTGGTGTCAGTCTCGCCTCGTGATGGGGTCAGTCTGGTGTCAGCCTCACATTATGATGGTGTCAGTCTGGTGTCAGCCTCGCCTCGTGATGGTGTCAGTCTGGTGTCAGCCTCGCCTCGTGATGGTGTCAGTCTGGTGTCAGCCTCGCCTAGTGATGGGGTCACTCTGGTGTCAGCCTCACATCATGATGGGGTCAGTCTGGTGTCAGCCACGCCTAGTGATGGTGTCAGTCTGGTGTCAGCCTCGCCTCGTGATGGGGTCAGTCTGGTGTCAGCTTCGCCCCGTGATGGGGTCAGTCCTGTGTCAGTCTCGCCTCGTGATGGCGTCAGTCTGGTGTCAGCCTCGCCTCGTGATGGTGTCAGTCTGGTGTCAGCCTCGCCCCGTGACGGGGTCAGTCTGGTGTAAGCCTCATATCATGATGGTGTCAGTCTGGTGTCAGTCTCGCCTCGTGATGGGGTCAGTCTGGTGTCAGCCACGCCTCGTGATGGGGTCAGTCTGGTGTCAGCCTCGCCTCTTGATGGGGTCAGTCTGGTGTCAGTCTCGTCTCGTGATGAGGTCAGTCTGGTGTCAGCCTCGCCCCGTGACGGGGTCAGTCTGGTGTCAGCCTCACATCATGATGGTGTCAATCTTGTGTCAGCTTCGCCTTGTGATGGTGTCAGTCTGGTGTCAGCCTCGCCTCGTGATGGGGTCAGTCTGGTGTCAGCCTCGCCTCGTGATGGGGTCAGTCTGGTGTCAGCCTCGCCTCGTGATGGGGTCAGTCTGGTGTCAGCCTCGCCTAGTGATGGGGTCAGTCTGGTGTCAGCCTCGCCTCGTGATGGGGTCAGTCTGGTGTCAGTCTCACCTCATGATGGGGTCAGTCTGGTGTCAGTCTCGCCTCGTGATGGGGTCAGTCTGGTGTCAGTCTCGCCTCGTGATGGGGTCAGTCTGGTGTCAGCCTCACATTATGATGGTGTCAGTCTGGTGTCAGCCTCGCCTCGTGATGGTGTCAGTCTGGTGTCAGCCTCGCCTAGTGATGGGGTCAGTCTGGGGTCAGCCTCACATCATGATGGGGTCAGTCTGGTGTCAGCCACGCCTAGTGATGGTGTCAGTCTGGTGTCAGCCTCGCCTCGTGATGGGGTCAGTCTGGTGTCAGCTTCGCCCCGTGATGGGGTCAGTCCTGTGTCAGTCTCGCCTCGTGATGGCGTCAGTCTGGTGTCAGCCTCGCCTCGTGATGGGGTCAGTCTGGTGTCAGCCTCGCCCCGTGACGGGGTCAGTCTGGTGTAAGCCTCATATCATGATGGTTTCAGTCTGGTGTCAGTCTCGCCTCGTGATGGGGTCAGTCTGGTTTCAGCATCGCCTCGTGATGGGGTCAGTCTGGTGTCAGCCTCACATCATGATGGGGTCAGTCTGGTGTCAGCCACGCCTCGTGATGGTGTCAGTCTGGTGTCAGCCTCGCCTCGTGATGGGGTCAGTCTGGTGTCAGCCTCGCCCCGTGATGGGGTCATTCCGGTGTCAGTCTCGCCTCGTGATGGGGTCAGTCTGGTGTCAGCCTCGCCTTGTGATGGGGTCAGTCTGGTGTCAGCCTCGCCCCGTGACGGGGTCAGTCTGGTGTCAGCCTCACATCATGATGGTGTAGTCTGGTGTCAGCCTCGCCTCGTGATGGGGTCAGTCCGGTGTCAGTTTCGCCTCGTGATGGGGTCAGTCTGGTGTCAGCCTCGCCTCGTGATGGGGTCAGTCTGGTGTCAGCCTCACATAGTGATGGGGTCAGTCTGGTGTCAGTCTCGCCTCGTGATGGGGTCAGTCTGGTGTCAGTCTCGCCTCGTGATGGGGTCAGTCTGGTGTCAGCTTCGCCTCGTGATGGGGTCAGTCTGGTGTCAGTCTCGCCTCGTGATGGGGTCAGTCTGGTGTCAGCCACGTCCCGTGATGGGTTCAGTCTGGTGTCAGCCACGCCTCGTGATGGTGTCAGTCTGGTGTCAGCCTCGCCTCGTGATGGGGTCAGTCTGGTGTCAGCCTCGCCCCGTGATGGGGTCATTCCGGTGTCAGTCTCGCCTCGTGATGGGGTCAGTCTGGTGTCAGCCTCGCCTCGTGATGGGGTCAGTCTGGTGTCAGCCTCGCCCCGTGACGGGGTCAGTCTGGTGTCAGCCTCACATCATGATGGTTTCAGTCTGGTGTCAGCCTCGCCTCGTGATGGGGTCAGTCCGGTGTCAGTCTCGCCTCGTGATGGGGTCAGTCTGGTGTCAGCCTCGCCTCGTGATGGGGTCAGTCTGGTGTCAGCCTCACATCGTGATGGGGTCAGTCTGGTGTCAGTCTCGCCTCGTGATGGGGTCAGTCTGGTGTCAGTCTCGCCTCGTGATGGGGTCAGTCTGGTGTCAGCTTCGCCTCGTGATGGGGTCAGTCTGGTGTCAGTCTCGACTCGTGATGGGGTCAGTCTGGTGTCAGCCACGTCCCGTGATGGGGTCAGTCTGGTGTCAGTCTCGTCTCGTGATGAGGTCAGTCTGGTGTCAGCCTCGCCCCGTGACGGGGTCAGTCTGGTGTCAGCCTCACATCATGATGGTGTCAATCTTGTGTCAGCTTCGCCTTGTGATGGTGTCAGTCTGGTGTCAGCCTCGCCTCGTGATGGGGTCAGTCTGGTGTCAGCCTCGACTCGTGATGTGGTCAGTCCGGTGTCAGTCTCGCCTCGTGATGGGGTCAGTCTTTTGTCAGCCTCGCCTCGTGATGGTGTCAGTCTGGTGTCAGCCTCGCCTTGTGATTGGGTCAGTCTGGTGTCAGCCTCGCCTCGTGATGGGGTCAGTCTGGTGTCAGTCTCGCCTCGTGATGGGGTCAGTCTGGTGTCAGTCTCGCCTCGTGATGGGGTCAGTCTGGTGTCAGCCTCACATTATGATGGTGTCAGTCTGGTGTCAGCCTCGCCTCGTGATGGTGTCAGTCTGGTGTCAGCCTCGCCTCGTGATGGTGTCAGTCTGGTGTCAGCCTCGCCTAGTGATGGGGTCACTCTGGTGTCAGCCTCACATCATGATGGGGTCAGTCTGGTGTCAGCCACGCCTAGTGATGGTGTCAGTCTGGTGTCAGCCTCGCCTCGTGATGGGGTCAGTCTGGTGTCAGCTTCGCCCCGTGATGGGGTCAGTCCTGTGTCAGTCTCGCCTCGTGATGGCGTCAGTCTGGTGTCAGCCTCGCCTCGTGATGGTGTCAGTCTGGTGTCAGCCTCGCCCCGTGACGGGGTCAGTCTGGTGTAAGCCTCATATCATGATGGTGTCAGTCTGGTGTCAGTCTCGCCTCGTGATGGGGTCAGTCTGGTGTCAGCCACGCCTCGTGATGGGGTCAGTCTGGTGTCAGCCTCGCCTCTTGATGGGGTCAGTCTGGTGTCAGTCTCGCCTCGTGATGGGGTCAGTCTGGTGTCAGCCACGCCTCGTGATGGTGTCAGTCTGGTGTCAGCCTCGCCTCGTGATGGGGTCAGTCTGGTGTCAGCCTCGCCTCGTGATGGGGTCATTCCGATGTCAGTCTCGCCTCGTGATGGGGTCAGTCTGGTGTCAGCCTCACCTCGTGATGGGGTCAGTCTGGTGTCTGCCTCGCCTCGTGATGGGGTCAGTCTGGTGTCAGCCGCGCCTCGTGATGGTGTCAGTCTGGTGTCAGCCTCACCTCGTGATGGGGTCAGTCTGGTGTCAGCCTCGACTCGTGATGGGGTCAGTCTGGTGTCAGCCGCGCCTCGTGATGGGGTCAGTCTGGTGTCAGTCTCGCCTTGTGATGGGGTCAGTCTGGTGTCAGCCTCGCCTCGTGATGGGGTCAGTCTGGTGTCAGCCTCGCCTCGTGATGGGGTCAGTCTGACGTCAGCCTCACATCATGAAGGTGTCAGTCTGGTGTCAGCCTCGCCTCGTGATGGGGTCAGTCTGGTGTCAGCCTCGCCTCGTGATGGGGTCAGTCTGGTGTCAGCCTCACATCATGATGGTGTCAGTCTGGTGTCAGCCTCGCCTCGTGATGGTGTCAGTCTGGTGTCAGCCTCGCCTCGTGATGGGGTTAGTCTGGTGTCAGCCTCGCCTAGTGATGGGGTCAGTCTGGTGTCAGCCTCACATCTTGATGGGGTCAGTCTGGTGTCAGCCTCGCCTCGTGATGGGGTCAGTCTGGTGTCAGCCTCACATCATGAAGGTGTCAGTCTGGTTTCAGCCTCGCCTCGTGATGGGGTCAGTCTGGTGTCAGCCTCGCCTCGTGATGGGGTCAGTCTGGTGTCAGCCTCGACTCGTGATGGGGTCAGTCTGGTGTCAGCCTCACATCATGATGGTGTCAGTCTGGTGTCAGCCTCGCCTCGTGATGGTGTCAGTCTGGTGTCAGCCTCACCTCGTGATGGGGTTAGTCTGGTTTCAGCCTCGCCTAGTGATGGGGTCAGTCTGGTGTCAGCCTCACATCTTGATGGGGTCAGTCTGGTGTCAGCGTCGCCTCGTGATGGGGTCAGTCTGGTGTCAGTCTCGCCTCGTGATGGAGTCAGTCTGGTGTCAGCCTCGCCTCGTGATGGTGTCAGTCAGGTGTCAGCCTCGCCTCGTGATAGGGTCAGTCTGGTGTCAGCCTCGCGTCGTGATGCGGTCAATCTGGTGTCAGCCTTGCCTCGTGATGGTGTCAGTCTGGTGTCCGCCTCGCCTCGTGATGGTGTGAGTATGGTGTCAGCCTCGCCTCGTGATGGGGTCAGTCTGGTGTCAGCCTAACCTCGTGATGGAGTCAGTCTGGTGTCAGCCTCGCCTCGTGATGGGGTCAGTCTGGTGTCAGCCTCGCCTAGTGATAGGGTCAGTCTGGTGTCAGCCTCGCCTCGTGATGGGGTCAGTCTGGTGTCAGCCTCACATCATGATGGTGTCAGTCTGGTGACAGCCTCGCCTCGTGATGGTGTCATTCTTGTATCAGCCTCGCCTCATGATGGGGTCAGTCGGGTTTCAACCTCGCCTCGTGATGGTGTCAGTCTGGTGTCAGCCTCGCCTAGTGATAGGGTCAGTCTGGTGTCAGCCTCGCCTCGTGATGGGGTCAGTCTGGTGTCAGCCTCGCCTCGTGATGGTGTCAGTCTGGTGTCAGCCTCGCCTCGTGATGGTGTCAGTCTTGTATCAGCCTCGCCTCGTGATGGGGTCAGTCGGGTTTCAGCCTCGCCTCGTGATGGGGTCAGTCTGGTGTCAGCCTCGCCTCGTGATGGGGTTAGTCTGGTGTCAGCCTCGCCTAGTGATGGGGTCAGTCTGGTGTCAGCCTCACATCTTGATGGGGTCAGTCTGGTGTCAGCCTCGCCTCGTGATGGGGTCAGTCTGGTGTCAGCCTCACATCATGAAGGTGTCAGTCTGGTGTCAGCCTCGCCTCGTGATGGGGTCAGTCTGGTGTCAGCCTCGCCTCGTGATGGGGTCAGTCTGGTGTCAGCCTCACATCATGATGGTGTCAGTCTGGTGTCAGCCTCGCCTCGTGATGGTGTCAGTCTGGTGTCAGCCTCACCTCGTGATGGGGTTAGTCTGGTTTCAGCCTCGCCTAGTGATGGGGTCAGTCTGGTGTCAGCCTCACATCTTGATGGGGTCAGTCTGGTGTCAGCGTCGCCTCGTGATGGGGTCAGTCTGGTGTCAGTCTCGCCTCGTGATGGTGTCAGTCTGGTGTCAGCCTCACCTCGTGATGTGGTCAGTCTGGTGTCAGCCTCGCCTCGTGATGTGGTCAGTCTGGTGTCAGCCTCGCCTCGTGATGGTGTCAGTCTGGTGTCAGCCTCACCTCGTGATGGGGTTAGTCTGGTTTCAGCCTCGCCTAGTGATGGGGTCAGTCTGGTGTCAGCCTCACATCTTGATGGGGTCAGTCTGGTGTCAGCGTCGCCTCGTGATGGGGTCAGTCTGGTGTCAGTCTCGCCTCGTGATGGTGTCAGTCTGGTGTCAGCCTCGCCTCGTGATGGGGTCAGTCTGGTGTCAGCCTCGCCTCGTGATGGGGTCAGTCTGGTGTCAGCCTCGCCTCGTGATGGGGTCAGTCTTGTGTCAGCCTCACATCATGATGGTGTCAGTCCGGTGTCAGCCTCGCCTCGTGATGGTGTCAGTCTGGTGTCCGCCTCGCCTCGTGATGGTGTGAGTATGGTGTCAGCCTCGCTTCGTGATGGGGTCAGTCTGGTGTCAGCCTAACCTCGTGATGGAGTCAGTCTGGTGTCAGCCTCGCCTCGTGATGGTGTCAGTCTGGTGTCAGCCTCGCCTAGTGATAGGGTCAGTCTGGTGTCAGCCTCGCCTCGTGATGGGGTCAGTCTGGTGTCAGCCTCACATCATGATGGTGTCAGTCTGGTGACAGCCTCGCCTCGTGATGGTGTCAGTCTTGTATCAGCCTCGCCTCATGATGGGGTCAGTCGGGTTTCAGCCTCGCCTCGTGATGGTGTCAGTCTGGTGTCAGCCTCGCCTCGTGATGGGGTCAGTCTGGTGTCAGCCTCGCCTCGTGATGGTGTCAGTCTGGTGTCAGCCTCGCCTCGTGATGGTGTCAGTCTTGTATCAGCCTCGCCTCGTGATGGGGTCAGTCGGGTTTCAGCCTCGCCTCGTGATGGGGTCAGTCTGGTGTCAGCCTCACATCTTGATGGGGTCAGTCTGGTGTCAGCGTCGCCTCGTGATGGGGTCAGTCTGGTGTCAGTCTCGCCTCGTGATGGTGTCAGTCTGGTGTCAGCCTCGCCTCGTGATGGAGTCAGTCTGGTGTCAGCCTCGCCTCGTGATGGTGTCAGTCAGGTGTCAGCCTCGCCTCGTGATAGGGTCAGTCTGGTGTCAGCCTCGCGTCGTGATGCGGTCAGTCTGGTGTCAGCCTCGCCTCGTGATGGTGTCAGTCTGGTGTCCGCCTCGCCTCGTGATGGTGTGAGTATGGTGTCAGCCTCGCCTCGTGATGGGGTCAGTCTGGTGTCAGCCTAACCTCGTGATGGAGTCAGTCTGGTGTCAGCCTCGCCTCGTGATGGTGTCAGTCTGGTGTCAGCCTCGCCTAGTGATAGGGTCAGTCTGGTGTCAGCCTCGCCTCGTGATGGGGTCAGTCTGGTGTCAGCCTCACATCATGATGGTGTCAGTCTGGTGACAGCCTCGCCTCGTGATGGTGTCAGTCTTGTATCAGCCTCGCCTCATGATGGGGTCAGTCGGGTTTCAGCCTCGCCTCGTGATGGTGTCAGTCTGGTGTCAGCCTCGCCTAGTGATAGGGTCAGTCTGGTGTCAGCCTCGCCTCGTGATGGGGTCAGTCTGGTGTCAGCCTCGCCTCGTGATGGTGTCAGTCTGGTGTCAGCCTCGCCTCGTGATGGTGTCAGTCTTGTATCAGCCTCGCCTCGTGATGGGGTCAGTCGGGTTTCAGCCTCGCCTCGTGATGGGGTCAGTCTGGTGTCAGCCTCGCCTCGTGATGGGGTTAGTCTGGTGTCAGCCTCGCCTAGTGATGGGGTCAGTCTGGTGTCAGCCTCACATCTTGATGGGGTCAGTCTGGTGTCAGCCTCGCCTCGTGATGGGGTCAGTCTGGTGTCAGCCTCACATCATGAAGGTGTCAGTCTGGTGTCAGCCTCGCCTCGTGATGGGGTCAGTCTGGTGTCAGCCTCACCTCGTGATGGGGTTAGTCTGGTTTCAGCCTCGCCTAGTGATGGGGTCAGTCTGGTGTCAGCCTCACATCTTGATGGGGTCAGTCTGGTGTCAGCGTCGCCTCGTGATGGGGTCAGTCTGGTGTCAGTCTCGCCTCGTGATGGTGTCAGTCTGGTGTCAGCCTCACCTCGTGATGTGGTCAGTCTGGTGTCAGCTTCGCCTCGTGATGGGGTCAGTCTGGTGTCAGCCTCGCCTCGTGATGGTGTCAGTCTGGTGTCAGCCTCACCTCGTGATGGGGTTAGTCTGGTTTCAGCCTCGCCTCGTGATGGGGTCAGTCGGGTTTCAGCCTCGCCTCGTGATGGGGTCAGTCTGGTGTCAGCCTCGCCTCGTGATGGTGTCAGTCTGGTGTCAGCCTCGCCTCGTGATGGTGTCAGTCAGGTGTCAGCCTCGCCTCGTGATGGTGTCAGTCTGGTGTCAGCTTCGCCTCGTGATGGTGTCAGTCTGGTGTCAGCCTCGCCTCGTGATGGTGTCAGTCTGGTGTCCGCCTCGCCTCGTGATGGTGTGAGTATGGTGTCAGCCTCGCCTCGTGATGGGGTCAGTCTGGTGTCAGCCTCACCTCGTGATGGGTTCAGTCTGGGGTCAGCCTCGCCTCGTGATAGGGTCAGTCTGGTGTCAGCCTCGCCTCGTGATGGGGTCAGTCTGGTGTCAACCTCGCCTCGTGATGGTGTCAGTCTGGTGTCAGCCTCGACTAGTGATGGGGTCAGTCTGGTGTCAGCTTCGCCTAGTGATGGGGTCAGTCTGGTGTCAGCCTCACATCTTGATGGGTCAGTCTGGTGTCAGCCTCGCCTCGTGATGGGGTAAGTCTGGTGTCAGCCTCACATCATGAAGGTGTCAGTCTGGTGTCAGCCTCGCCTCGTGATGGGGTCAGTCTGGTGTCAGCCTCGCCTCGTGATGGGGTCAGTCTGGTGTCAGCCTCGACTCGTGATGGTGTCAGTCCGGTGTCAGCCTCGCCTCGTGATGGGGTCAGTCTGGTGTCAGCCTCGCCTCGTGATGGGGTCAGTCTGGTGTCAGCCTCACATCATGATGGTGTCAGTCTGGTGTCAGCCTCGCCTCGTGATGGTGTCAGTCTGGTGTCAGCCTTGCCTCGTGATGGGGTTAGTCTGGTGTCAGCCTTGCCTAGTGATGGGGTCAGTCTGGTGTCAGCCTCACATCTTGATGGGGTCAGTCTGGTGTCAGCCTCGCCTCGTGATGGGGTCAGTCTGGTGTCAGCCTCACATCATGAAGGTGTCAGTCTGGTGTCAGCCTCGCCTCGTGATGGGGTCAGTCTGGTGTCAGCCTCGCCTCGTGATGGGGTCAGTCTGGTGTCAGCCTCGACTCGTGATGGGGTCAGTCTGGTGTCAGCCTCACATCATGATGGTGTCAGTCTGGTGTCAGCCTCGCCTCGTGATGGTGTCAGTCTCGTGTCAGCCTCACCTCGTGATGGGGTTAGTCTGGTTTCAGCCTCGCCTAGTGATGGGGTCAGTCTGGTGTCAGCCTCACATCTTGATGGGGTCAGTCTGGTGTCAGCGTCGCCTCGTGATGGGGTCAGTCTGGTGTCAGTCTCGCCTCGTGATGGTGTCAGTCTGGTGTCAGCCTCGCCTCGTGATGTGGTCAGTCTGGTGTCAGCCTCGCCTCGTGATGGGGTCAGTCTGGTGTCAGCCTCGCCTCGTGATGGGGTCAGTCTTGTGTCAGCCTCACATTATGATGGTGTCAGTCTGGAGTCAGCCTCACATCATGATGGTGTCAGTCTTTTGTCAGCCTCGCCTCGTGATGGTATCAGTCTTGTGTCAGCCTCGCCTCGTGATGGGGTCAGTCTGGTGTCAGCCTCACATCGTGATGGTGTCAGTCAGGTGTCAGCCTCGCCTCGTGATAGGGTCAGTCTGGTGTCAGCCTCGCGTCGTGATGCGGTCAGTCTGGTGTCAGCCTCGCCTCGTGATGGTGTCAGTCTGGTGTCCGCCTCGCCTCGTGATGGTGTGAGTATGGTGTCAGCCTCGCCTCGTGATGGGGTCAGTCTGGTGTCAGCCTCACCTCGTGATGGGGTCAGTCTGGTGTCAGCCTCGCCTCGTGATGGTGTCAGTCTGGTGTCAGCCTCGCCTAGTGATAGGGTCAGTCTGGTGTCAGCCTCGCCTCGTGATGGGGTCAGTCTGGTGTCAGCCTCACATCATGATGGTGTCAGTCTGGTGACAGCCTCGCCTCGTGATGGTGTCAGTCTTGTATCAGCCTCGCCTCATGATGGGGTCAGTCGGGTTTAAGCCTCGCCTCGTGATGGGGTCAGTCTGGTGTCATCCTCGCCTAGTGATAGGGTCAGTCTGGTGTCAGCCTCGCCTCGTGATGGGGTCAGTCTGGTGTCAGCCTCGCCTAGTGATAGGGTCAGTCTGGTGTCAGCCTCGCCTCGTGATGGTGTCAGTCTGGTGTCAGCCTCGCCTCGTGATGGGGTTAGTCTGGTGTCAGCCTCGCCTAGTGATGGGGTCAGTCTGGTGTCAGCCTCACATCTTGATGGGGTCAGTCTGGTGTCAGCCTCGCCTCGTGATGGGGTCAGTCTGGTGTCAGCCTCACATCATGAAGGTGTCAGTCTGGTGTCAGCCTCGCCTCGTGATGGGGTCAGTCTGGTGTCAGTCTCGCCTCGTGATGGGGTCAGTCTGGTGTCAGCCTCGACTCGTGATGGGGTCAGTTTGGTGTAAGCCTCACATCATTATGGTGTCAGTCTGGTGTCAGCCTCGCCTCGTGATGGTGTCAGTCTGGTGTCAGCCTCACCTCGTGATGGGGTTAGTCTGGTTTCAGCCTCGCCTAGTGATGGGGTCAGTCTGGTGTCAGCCTCACATCTTGATGGGGTCAGTCTGGTGTCAGCGTCGCCTCGTGATGGGGTCAGTCTGGTGTCAGTCTCGCCTCGTGATGGTGTCAGTCTGGTGTCAGCCTCGCCTCGTGATGGGGTCAGTCTGGTGTCAGCCTAGCCTCGTGATGGGGTCAGTCTGGTGTCAGCCTCGCCTCGTGATGGGGTCAGTCTTGTGTCAGCCTCACAACATGATGGTGTCAGTCCGGTGTCAGCCTCACCTAGTGATGGGGTCAGTCCGGTGTCAGTCTCGCCTCGTGATGGGGTCAGTCTGGTGTCAGCCTCGCCTCGTGATGGGGTCAGTCTGGTGTCAGCCTCACATCATGATGGTGTCAGTCAGGTGTCAGCCTCGCCTCGTGATAGGGTCAGTCTGGTGTCAGCCTCGCGTCGTGATGGGGTCAGTCGGGTTTCAGCCTCGCCTCGTGATGGTGTCAGTCTGGTGTCAGCCTCGCCTAGTGATAGGGTCAGTCTGGTGTTAGCCTCGCCTCGTGATGGGGTCAGTCTGGTGTCAGCCTCGCCTCGTGAAGGTGTCAGTCTGGTGTCAGCCTCGCCTCGTGATGGGGTCAGTCCGGTGTCAGCCTCGCCTCGTGATGGTGTCAGTCTGGTGTCAGCCTCGCCTCGTGATGGTGTCAGTCTGGTGTCAGCCTCGCCTCGTGATGTGGTCAGTCTGGTGTCAGCCTCGCCTCGTGATGGTGTCAGTCTGGTGTCAGCCTCGCCTCGTGATGGGGTCAGTCTTGTGTCAGCCTCAGATCATGATGGTGTCAGTCCGGTGTCAGCCTCGCCTCGTGATGGGGTCAGTCTGGTGTCAGCCTCGCCTCGTGATGGGGTCAGTCTGGTGTCAGCCTCACATCATGATGGTGTCAGTCTGGTGTCAGCCTCGCCTCGTGATGGTGTCAGTCTGGTGTCAGCCTCGCCTCGTGATGGGGTTAGTCTGGTGTCAACCTCGCCTAGTGATGGGGTCAGTCTGGTGTCATCCTCACATCTTGATGGGGTCAGTCTGGTGTCAGCCTCTCCTTGTGATGGGGTCAGTCTGGTGTCAGCCTCACATCATGAAGGTGTCAGTCAGGTGTCAGCCTCGCCTCGTGATAGGGTCAGTCTGGTGTCAGCCTCGCGTCGTGATGCGGTCAGTCTGGTGTCAGCCTCGCCTCGTGATGGTGTCAGTCTGGTGTCCGCCTCGCCTCGTGATGGTGTGAGTATGGTGTCAGCCTCGCCTCGTGATGGGGTCAGTCTGGTGTCAGCCTCACCTCGTGATGGGGTCAGTCTGGTGTCAGCCTCGCCTCGTGATGGTGTCAGTCTGGTGTCAGCCTCGCCTAGTGATAGGGTCAGTCTGGTGTCAGCCTCGCCTCGTGATGGGGTCAGTCTGGTGTCAGCCTCACATCATGATGGTGTCAGTCTGGTGACAGCCTCGCCTCGTGATGGTGTCAGTCTTGTATCAGCCTCGCCTCATGATGGGGTCAGTCGGGTTTAAGCCTCGCCTCGTGATGGGGTCAGTCTGGTGTCATCCTCGCCTAGTGATAGGGTCAGTCTGGTGTCAGCCTCGCCTCGTGATGGGGTCAGTCTGGTGTCAGCCTCGCCTAGTGATAGGGTCAGTCTGGTGTCAGCCTCGCCTCGTGATGGGGTCAGTCTGGTGTCAGCCTCGCCTCGTGATGGTGTCAGTCTGGTGTCAGCCTCGCCTCGTGATGGGGTCAGTCTGGTGTCAGCCTCGCCTCGTGATGGGGTCAGTCCGGTGTCAGTCTCGCCTCATGATGGGGTCAGTCTGGTGTCAGCCTCGCCTCGTGATGGGGTCAGTCTGGTGTCAGCCTCGCCTCGTGATGGTGTCAGTCTGGTGTCAGCCTCGCCTCGTGATGGTGTCAGTCTGGTGTCAGCCTCGCCTCGTGATGGGGTTAGTCTGGTGTCAGCCTCGCCTAGTGATGGGGTCAGTCTGGTGTCAGCCTCACATCTTGATGGGGTCAGTCTGGTGTCAGCCTCGCCTCGTGATGGGGTCAGTCTGGTGTCAGCCTCACATCATGAAGGTGTCAGTCTGGTGTCAGCCTCGCCTCGTGATGGGGTCAGTCTGGTGTCAGTCTCGCCTCGTGATGGGGTCAGTCTGGTGTCAGCCTCGACTCGTGATGGGGTCAGTCTGGTGTCAGCCTCACATCATTATGGTGTCAGTCTGGTGTCAGCCTCGCCTCGTGATGGTGTCAGTCTGGTGTCAGCCTCACCTCGTGATGGGGTTAGTCTGGTTTCAGCCTCGCCTAGTGATGGGGTCAGTCTGGTGTCAGCCTCACATCTTGATGGGGTCAGTCTGGTGTCAGCGTCGCCTCGTGATGGGGTCAGTCTGGTGTCAGTCTCGCCTCGTGATGGTGTCAGTCTGGTGTCAGCCTCGCCTCGTGATGGGGTCAGTCTGGTGTCAGCCTAGCCTCGTGATGGGGTCAGTCTGGTGTCAGCCTCGCCTCGTGATGGGGTCAGTCTTGTGTCAGCCTCACAACATGATGGTGTCAGTCCGGTGTCAGCCTCACCTCGTGATGGGGTCAGTCCGGTGTCAGTCTCGCCTCGTGATGGGGTCAGTCTGGTGTCAGCCTCGCCTCGTGATGGGGTCAGTCTGGTGTCAGCCTCACATCATGATGGTGTCAGTCAGGTGTCAGCCTCGCCTCGTGATAGGGTCAGTCTGGTGTCAGCCTCGCGTCGTGATGGGGACAGTCGGGTTTCAGCCTCGCCTCGTGATGGTGTCAGTCTGGTGTCAGCCTCGCCTAGTGATAGGGTCAGTCTGGTGTTAGCCTTGCCTCGTGATGGGGTCAGTCTGGTGTCAGCCTCGCCTCGTGATGGTGTCAGTCTGGTGTCAGCCTCGCCTCGTGATGGGGTCAGTCCGGTGTCAGCCTCGCCTCGTGATGGTGTCAGTCTGGTGTCAGCCTCGCCTCGTGATGGTGTCAGTCTGGTGTCAGCCTCGCCTCGTGATGGGGTCAGTCTGGTGTCAGCCTCGCCTCGTGATGGGGTCAGTCTTGTGTCAGCCTCACAACATGATGGTGTCAGTCCGGTGTCAGCCTCACCTCGTGATGGGGTCAGTCCGGTGTCAGTCTCGCCTCGTGATGGGGTCAGTCTGGTGTCAGCCTCGCCTCGTGATGGGGTCAGTCTGGTGTCAGCCTCACATCATGATGGTGTCAGTCTGGTGTCAGCCTCGCCTCGTGATGGTGTCAGTCTGGTGTCAGCCTCGCCTCGTGATGGGGTTAGTCTGGTGTCAGCCTCGCCTAGTGATGGGGTCAGTCTGGTGTCATCCTCACATCTTGATGGGGTCAGTCTGGTGTCAGCCTCGCCTTGTGATGGGGTCAGTCTCGTGTCAGCCTCACATCATGAAGGTGTCAGTCAGGTGTCAGCCTCGCCTCGTGATAGGGTCAGTCTGGTGTCAGCCTCGCGTCGTGATGCGGTCAGTCTGGTGTCAGCCTCGCCTCGTGATGGTGTCAGTCTGGTGTCCGCCTCGCCTCGTGATGGTGTGAGTATGGTGTCAGCCTCGCCTCGTGATGGGGTCAGTCTGGTGTCAGCCTCACCTCGTGATGGGGTCAGTCTGGTGTCAGCCTCGCCTCGTGATGGTGTCAGTCTGGTGTCAGCCTCGCCTAGTGATAGGGTCAGTCTGGTGTCAGCCTCGCCTCGTGATGGGGTCAGTCTGGTGTCAGCCTCACATCATGATGGTGTCAGTCTGGTGACAGCCTCGCCTCGTGATGGTGTCAGTCTTGTATCAGCCTCGCCTCATGATGGGGTCAGTCGGGTTTCAGCCTCGCCTCGTGATGGGGTCAGTCTGGTGTCATCCTCGCCTAGTGATGGGGTCAGTCTGGTGTCAGCCTCACATCTTGATGGGGTCAGTCTGGTGTCAGCCTCGCCTCGTGATGGGGTCAGTCTGGTGTCAGCCTCACATCATGAAGGTGTCAGTCTGGTGTCAGCCTCGCCTCGTGATGGGGTCAGTCTGGTGTCAGTCTCGCCTCGTGATGGGGTCAGTCTGGTGTCAGCCTCGACTCGTGATGGGGTCAGTCTGGTGTCAGCCTCACATCATTATGGTGTCAGTCTGGTGTCAGCCTCGCCTCGTGATGGTGTCAGTCTGGTGTCAGCCTCACCTCGTGATGGGGTTAGTCTGGTTTCAGCCTCGCCTAGTGATGGGGTCAGTCTGGTGTCAGCCTCACATCTTGATGGGGTCAGTCTGGTGTCAGCGTCGCCTCGTGATGGGGTCAGTCTGGTGTCAGTCTCGCCTCGTGATGGTGTCAGTCTGGTGTCAGCCTCGCCTCGTGATGGGGTCAGTCTGGTGTCAGCCTAGCCTCGTGATGGGGTCAGTCTGGTGTCAGCCTCGCCTCGTGATGGGGTCAGTCTTGTGTCAGCCTCACAACATGATGGTGTCAGTCCGGTGTCAGCCTCACCTCGTGATGGGGTCAGTCCGGTGTCAGTCTCGCCTCGTGATGGGGTCAGTCTGGTGTCAGCCTCGCCTCGTGATGGGGTCAGTCTGGTGTCAGCCTCACATCATGATGGTGTCAGTCAGGTGTCAGCCTCGCCTCGTGATAGGGTCAGTCTGGTGTCAGCCTCGCGTCGTGATGGGGACAGTCGGGTTTCAGCCTCGCCTCGTGATGGTGTCAGTCTGGTGTCAGCCTCGCCTAGTGATAGGGTCAGTCTGGTGTTAGCCTTGCCTCGTGATGGGGTCAGTCTGGTGTCAGCCTCGCCTCGTGATGGTGTCAGTCTGGTGTCAGCCTCGCCTCGTGATGGGGTCAGTCCGGTGTCAGCCTCGCCTCGTGATGGTGTCAGTCTGGTGTCAGCCTCGCCTCGTGATGGTGTCAGTCTGGTGTCAGCCTCGCCTCGTGATGGGGTCAGTCTGGTGTCAGCCTCGCCTCGTGATGGGGTCAGTCTTGTGTCAGCCTCACAACATGATGGTGTCAGTCCGGTGTCAGCCTCACCTCGTGATGGGGTCAGTCCGGTGTCAGTCTCGCCTCGTGATGGGGTCAGTCTGGTGTCAGCCTCGCCTCGTGATGGGGTCAGTCTGGTGTCAGCCTCACATCATGATGGTGTCAGTCTGGTGTCAGCCTCGCCTCGTGATGGTGTCAGTCTGGTGTCAGCCTCGCCTCGTGATGGGGTTAGTCTGGTGTCAGCCTCGCCTAGTGATGGGGTCAGTCTGGTGTCATCCTCACATCTTGATGGGGTCAGTCTGGTGTCAGCCTCGCCTTGTGATGGGGTCAGTCTCGTGTCAGCCTCACATCATGAAGGTGTCAGTCAGGTGTCAGCCTCGCCTCGTGATAGGGTCAGTCTGGTGTCAGCCTCGCGTCGTGATGCGGTCAGTCTGGTGTCAGCCTCGCCTCGTGATGGTGTCAGTCTGGTGTCCGCCTCGCCTCGTGATGGTGTGAGTATGGTGTCAGCCTCGCCTCGTGATGGGGTCAGTCTGGTGTCAGCCTCACCTCGTGATGGGGTCAGTCTGGTGTCAGCCTCGCCTCGTGATGGTGTCAGTCTGGTGTCAGCCTCGCCTAGTGATAGGGTCAGTCTGGTGTCAGCCTCGCCTCGTGATGGGGTCAGTCTGGTGTCAGCCTCACATCATGATGGTGTCAGTCTGGTGACAGCCTCGCCTCGTGATGGTGTCAGTCTTGTATCAGCCTCGCCTCATGATGGGGTCAGTCGGGTTTCAGCCTCGCCTCGTGATGGGGTCAGTCTGGTGTCATCCTCGCCTAGTGATAGGGTCAGTCTGGTGTCAGCCTCGCCTCGTGATGGGGTCAGTCTGGTGTCAGCCTCGCCTAGTGATAGGGTCAGTCTGGTGTCAGCCTCGCCTCGTGATGGGGTCAGTCTGGTGTCAGCCTCGCCTCGTGATGGTGTCAGTCTGGTGTCAGCCTCGCCTCGTGATGGGGTCAGTCTGGTGTCAGCCTCGCCTCGTGATGGGGTCAGTCCGGTGTCAGTCTCGCCTCATGATGGGGTCAGTCTGGTGTCAGCCTCGCCTCGTGATGGGGTCAGTCTGGTGTCAGCCTCGCCTCGTGATGGGGTCAGTCTGGTGTCAGCCTCGCCTCGTGATGGGGTCAGTCTGGTGTCAGCCTCACATCATGATGGTGTCAGTCTGGTGTCAGCCTCGCCTCGTGATGGTGTCAGTCTGGTGTCAGCCTCGCCTCGTGATGGGGTTAGTCTGGTGTCAGCCTCGCCTAGTGATGGGGTCAGTCTGGTGTCAGCCTCACATCTTGATGGGGTCAGTCTGGTGTCAGCCTCGCCTCGTGATGGGGTCAGTCTGGTGTCAGCCTCACATCATGAAGGTGTCAGTCTGGTGTCAGCCTCGCCTCGTGATGGGGTCAGTCTGGTGTCAGTCTCGCCTCGTGATGGGGTCAGTCTGGTGTCAGCCTCGACTCGTGATGGGGTCAGTCTGGTGTCAGCCTCACATCATTATGGTGTCAGTCTGGTGTCAGCCTCGCCTCGTGATGGTGTCAGTCTGGTGTCAGCCTCACCTCGTGATGGGGTTAGTCTGGTTTCAGCCTCGCCTAGTGATGGGGTCAGTCTGGTGTCAGCCTCACATCTTGATGGGGTCAGTCTGGTGTCAGCGTCGCCTCGTGATGGGGTCAGTCTGGTGTCAGCCTCGCCTCGTGATGGGGTCAGTCTGGTGTCAGCCTAGCCTCGTGATGGGGTCAGTCTGGTGTCAGCCTCGCCTCGTGATGGGGTCAGTCTTGTGTCAGCCTCACAACATGATGGTGTCAGTCCGGTGTCAGCCTCACCTCGTGATGGGGTCAGTCCGGTGTCAGTCTCGCCTCGTGATGGGGTCAGTCTGGTGTCAGCCTCGCCTCGTGATGGGGTCAGTCTGGTGTCAGCCTCACATCATGATGGTGTCAGTCAGGTGTCAGCCTCGCCTCGTGATAGGGTCAGTCTGGTGTCAGCCTCGCGTCGTGATGGGGTCAGTCGGGTTTCAGCCTCGTCTCGTGATGGTGTCAGTCTGGTGTCAGCCTCGCCTAGTGATAGGGTCAGTCTGGTGTTAGCCTCGCCTCGTGATGGGGTCAGTCTGGTGTCAGCCTCGCCTCGTGATGGTGTCAGTCTGGTGTCAGCCTCGCCTCGTGATGGGGTCAGTCCGGTGTCAGCCTCGCCTCGTGATGGTGTCAGTCTGGTGTCAGCCTCGCCTCGTGATGGTGTCAGTCTGGTGTCAGCCTCGCCTCGTGATGTGGTCAGTCTGGTGTCAGCCTCGCCTCGTGATGGTGTCAGTCTGGTGTCAGCCTCGCCTCGTGATGGGGTCAGTCTTGTGTCAGCCTCACATCATGATGGTGTCAGTCCGGTGTCAGCCTCGCCTCGTGATGGGGTCAGTCTGGTGTCAGCCTCGCCTCGTGATGGGGTCAGTCTGGTGTCAGCCTCACATCATGATGGTGTCAGTCTGGTGTCAGCCTCGCCTCGTGATGGTGTCAGTCTGGTGTCAGCCTCGCCTCGTGATGGGGTTAGTCTGGTGTCAGCCTCGCCTAGTGATGGGGTCAGTCTGGTGTCATCCTCACATCTTGATGGGGTCAGTCTTGTGTCAGCCTCGCCTTGTGATGGGGTCAGTCTGGTGTCAGCCTCACATCATGAAGGTGTCAGTCTGGTGTCAGCAACGCCTCGTGATGGGGTTAGTCTGGTGTCAGCCTCGCCTCGTGATGGGGTCAGTCTGGTGTCAGCCTCACATCTTGATGGGGTCAGTCTGGTGTCAGCGTCGCCTCGTGATGGGGTCAGACTGGTGTCAGTCTCAACTCGTGATGGTGTCAGTCTGGTGTCAGCCTCGCCTCGTGATGGTGTCAGTCTGGTGTCAGCCTCACCTCGTGATGGGGTTAGTCTGGTTTCAGCCTCGCCTAGTGATGGGGTCAGTCTGGTGTCAGCCTCACATCTTGATGGGGTCAGTCTGGTGTCAGCGTCGCCTCGTGATGGGGTCAGACTGGTGTCAGTCTCGCCTCGTGATGGTGTCAGTCTGGTGTCAGCCTCGCCTCGTGATGGGGTCAGTCTGGTGTCAGCCTCGCCTCGTGATGGGGTCAGTCTGGTGTCAGCCTCGCCTCGTGATGGGGTCAGTCTTGTGTCAGCCTCACATCATGATGGTGTCAGTCCGGTGTCAGCCTCACCTCGTGATGGGGTCAGTCCGGTGTCAGTCTCGCCTCGTGATGGTGTCAGTCTGGTGTCAGCCTCACATCATGATGGTGTCAGTCTGGTGTCAGCCTCGCCTCGTGATGGGGTCAGTTTGGTGTCAGCCTCGCCTCGTGATGGGGTTAGTCTGGTGTCAGCCTCGCCTCGTGATGGGGTCAGTCTGGTGTCAGCCTCACATCATGATGGTGTCAGTCTGGTGTCAGCCTCACATCATGATGGTGTCAGTCTGGTGTCAGCCTCGCCTCGTGATGGTATCAGTCTGGTGTCAGCCTCGCCTCGTGATGGGGTCAGTCTGGTGTCAGCCTCACATCATGATGGTGTCAGTCAGGTGTCAGCCTTGCCTCGTGATAGGGTCAGTCTGGTGTCAGCCTCGCGTCGTGATGCGGTCAGTCTGGTGTCAGCCTCGCCTCGTGATGGGGTCAGTCTGGTGTCCGCCTCGCCTCGTGATGGTGTGAGTATGGTGTCAGCCTCGCCTCGTGATGGGGTCAGTCTGGTGTCAGCCTCACCTCGTGATGGGGTCAGTCTGGTGTCAGCCTCACATCATGATGGGGTCAGTCTGGTGTCAGTCTCGCCTCGTGATGGGGTCAGTCTGGTGTCAGCCTCGCCCCGTGATGGGGTCAGTCTGGTGTCAGCCTCGCCTCGTGATCGGGTCAGTCTGGTTTCAGCCTCGCCTAGTGATGGGGTCAGTCTGGTGTCAGCCTCACATCATGATGGGGTCAGTCTGGTGTCAGTCTCGCCTCGTGATGGGGTCAGTCTGGTGTCAGCCTCGCCCCGTGATGGGGTCAGTCTGGTGTCAGCCTCGCCTAGTGATGGGGTCAGTCTGGTGTCAGCCTCACATCATGATGGGGTCAGTCTGGTGTCAGTCTCGCCTCGTGATGGGGTCAGTCTGGTGTCAGCCTCCCCCCGTGATGGGGTCAGTCTGGTGTCAGCCTCGCCTAGTGATGGGGTCAGTCTGGTGTCAGCCTCACATCTTGATGGGGTCAGTCTGGTGTCAGCCTCGCCTCGTGATGGGGTCAGTCCGGTGTCAGTCTCGACTCGTGATGGTGTCAGTCCGGTGTCAGCCTCGCCTCGTGATGGTGTCAGTCTGGTGTCAGCCTCGCCTCGTGATGGTGTCAGTCTGGTGTCAGCCTCGCCTAGTGATAGGGTCAGTCTGGTGTCAGCCTCGCCTCGTAATGGGGTCAGTCTGGTGTCAGCCTCACATCATGATGGTGTCAGTCTGGTGACAGCCTCGCCTCGTGATGGTGTCAGTCTTGTATCAGCCTCGCCTCGTGATGGGGTCAGTCGGGTTTCAGCCTCGCCTCGTGATGGGGTCAGTCTGGTGTCAGCCTCGCCTCGTGATGGTGTCAGTCAGGTGTCAGCCTCGCCTCGTGATGGTGTCAGTCTGGTGTCAGCTTCGCCTAGTGATGGTGTCAGTCTGGTGTCAGCCTCGCCCCGTGATGGGGTCAGTCTGGTGTCAGCCTCGCCTAGTGATGGGGTCAGTCTGGTGTCAGCCTCACATCTTGATGGGGTCAGTCTGGTGTCAGCCTCGCCTCGTGATGGGGTCAGTCCGGTGTCAGTCTCGACTCGTGATGGTGTCAGTCCGGTGTCAGCCTCGCCTCGTGATGGTGTCAGTCTGGTGTCAGCCTCGCCTCGTGATGTGGTCAGTCTGGTGTCAGCCTCGCCTCGTGATGGGGTCAGTCTTGTGTCAGCCTCACATCATGATGGTGTCAGTCCGGTGTCAGCCTCGCCTCGTGATGGGGTCAGTCTGGTGTCAGCCTCGCCTCGTGATGGGGTCAGTCTGGTGTCCGCCTCGCCTCGTGATGGTGTGAGTATGGTGTCAGCCTCGCCTCGTGATGGGGTCAGTCTGGTGTCAGCCTCACCTCGTGATGGGGTCAGTCTGGTGTCAGCCTCGCCTCGTGATGGTGTCAGTCTGGTGTCAGCCTCGCCTCGTGATGGTGTCAGTCTTGTATCAGCCTCGCCTCGTGATGAGGTCAGTCTAGTGTCAGCCTCACATCATGATGGGGTCAGTCTGGTGTCAGCCTCGCCTAGTGATGGGGTCAGTCTGGTGTCAGCCTCGCCTCGTGATGGGGTCAGTCTGGTGTCAGCCTCGCCTCGTGATAGTGTCAGTCTGGTGTCAGCCTCGCCTCGTGATTGGGTCAGTCCGGTGTCAGTCTCGCCTCGTGATGGTGTCAGTCTGGTGTCAGCCTCGCCTCGTGATGGGGTCAGTCTGGTGTCAGCCTCACCTCGTGATGGGGTCAGTCTGGTTTCAGCCTCACATCATGATGGTGTCAGTCTGGAGTCAGCCTCGCCTCGTGATGAGGTCAGTCTGGTGTCAGCCTCACATCATGATGGTGTCAGTCTGGTGTCAGCCTCGCCTAGTGATGGGGTCAGTCTGGTGTCAGCCTCACATCATGATGGGGTCAGTCTGGTGTCAGTCTCGCCTCGTGATGGTGTCAGTCCGGTGTCGGCCTCGCCTCGTGATGGGGTCAGTCTGGTGTCAGCCTCGCCTCGTGATGGGGTCAGTCTGGTGTCAGCCTCGCTCTCGTGATGGGGTCAGTCTGGTGTCAGCCTCTCCTCATGATGGGGTCAGTCTGGTGTCAGCCTCACATCGTGATGGTGTCAGTCTGGTGTCAGCCTCGCCTCGTGATGGGGTCAGTCTGGTGTCAGTCTCGACTCGTGATGGGGTCAGTCTGGTGTCAGCCTCACATCATGATGGTGTCAGTCTGGTGTCAGCCTCGCCTCGTGATTGGGTCAGTCTGGTGTCAGTCTCACATCATGATGGTGTCAGTCTGGTGTCAGCCTCGCCTCGTGATGGTGTCAGTCTGATATCAGCCTCGCCTCGTGATGGGGTCAATTTGGTATCAGCCTCGCCTCCTGATGGGGTCAGTCTGGTGTCAGCCTCGCCTCGTGATGGGGTCAGTCTGGTGTCAGCCTCGCCTCGTGATGGGGTCAGTCTGGTGTCAGCCTCGCCTCGTGATGGGGTCATTCTGGTGTCAGCCTCGCCTCGTGATGGGGTCAGTCTGTGTTTCAGACTCGCCTCGTGATGGGGTCAGTCTGGTGTCAGCCTCGCCTCGTGATGGGGTCAGTCTGGTGTCAGCCTCGCCTCGTGATGGTGTCAGTCTGGTGTCAGCCTCGCCTCGTGATGGGGTCAGTCTGGTGTCAGCCTCACATCGTGATGGAGTCAGTCTGGTGTCAGCCTCGCCTCGTGATGGGGTCAGTCGGGTTTCAGCCTCGCCTCGTGATGGTGTCAGTCTGGTGTCAGCCTCGCCTAGTGATAGGGTCAGTCTGGTGTCAGCCTCGCCTCGTGATGGGGTCAGTCTGGTGTCAGCCTCACATCATGATGGTGTCAGTCTGGTGTCAGCCTCGCCTCGTGATGGTGTCAGTCTGGTGTCAGCCTCGCCTCGTGATGGTGTCAGTCTTGTGTCAGCCTCGCCTCGTGATGAGGTCAGTCTGGTGTCAGCCTCACATCATGATGGTGTCAGTCTGGTGTCAACCTCGCCTCGTGATGGTGTCAGTCTGGTGTCAGCCTCGCCTCGTGATGAGGTCAGTCTGGTGTCAGCCTAACATCATGATGGTGTCAGTCAGGTGTCAGCCTCGCCTCGTGATGGGGTCAGTGTGGTGTCAGCCACGCCTCGTGATGGGGTTAGTCTGGTGTCAGCCTCGCCTCGTGATGGGGTCAGTCTGGTGTCAGCCTCGCCTCGTGATGGGGTCAGTCTGGTGTCAGCCTCGCCTCGTGATGGGGTCAGTCTGGTGTCAGCCTCACATCATGATGGTTTCAGTCTGGTGTCAGCCTCGACTCGTGATGGTGTCAGTCTTGTATCAGCCTCGCCTCGTGATGAGGTCAGTCTGGTGTCAGCCTCACATCATGATGGTGTCAGTCTGGTGTCAGCCTCGACTCGTGATGGTGTCAGTCTTGTATCAGCCTCGCCTCGTGATGAGGTCAGTCTGGTGTCAGCCTCACATCATGATGGGGTCAGTCTGGTGTCAGCCTCGCCTCGTGATGGAGTCAGTCTGGTGTCAGCCTCACCTCGTGATGGTGTCAGTCTGGTGTCAGCCTCGCCTCGTGATGGGGTCAGTCTGGTGTCAGCCTCGCCTCGTGATGGTGTCAGTCTGGTGTCAGTCTCGCCTCGTGATGGTGTCAGTCTGGTGTCAGTCTCGCCTCGTGATGGTGTCAGTCTGGTGTCAGCCTCACATCGTGATGGGGTCAGTCTGGTGTCAGCCTCACATCATGATGGTGTCAGTCTGGTGTCAGCCTCGCCTCGTGATGGGGTCAGTCTGGTGTCAGCCTCGCCTCGAGATGGGGTCAGTCTGGTGTCAGTCTCACCTCGTGATGGTGTCAGTCTGGTGTCAGCCTCACATCATGATGGTGTCAGTCTGGTGTCAGCCTCGCCTCGTGATGGGGTCAGTTTGGTGTCAGCCTCGCCTCGTGATGGGGTCAGTCTGGTGTCAGCCTCACATCATGATGGTGTCAGTCAGGTGTCAGCCCATCATCATGATGGTGTCAGTCTGGTGTCAGCCTCGCCTCGTGATGGTGTCAGTTTGGTGTCAGCCTCGCCTAGTGATAGGGTCAGTCTGGTGTCAGCCTCGCCTCATGATGGGGTCAGTTTGGTGTCAGCCTCGCCTCTTCATGGGGTCAGTCTGGTGTCAGCCTCACATCATGATGGTGTCAGTCTGGTGTCAGCCTCGCCTCGTGATGGGGTCAGTCTGGTGTCAGCCTCGCCTCGTGATGGTGTCAGTCTGATGTCAGCCTCGCCTCGTGATTGGGTCAATTTGGTATCAGCCTCGCCTCCTGATGGGGTCAGTCTGGTGTCAGCCTCGCCTCGTGATGGGGTCAGTCTGGTGTCAGCCTCGCCTCGTGATGGGGTCAGTCTGGTGTCAGCCTCGCCTCGTGATGGGGTCATTCTGGTGTCAGCCTCGCCTCGTGATGGGGTCAGTCTGTGTTTCAGCCTCGCCTCGTGATGGGGTCAGTCTGGTGTCAGCCTCGCCTCGTGATGGGGTCAGTCTGGTGTCAGCCTCGCCTCGTGATGGTGTCAGTCTGGTGTCAGCCTCGCCTCGTGATGGGGTCAGTCTGGTGTCAGCCTCACATCGTGATGGAGTCAGTCTGGTGTCAGCCTCGCCTCGTGATGGGGTCAGTCGGGTTTCAGCCTCGCCTCGTGATGGTGTCAGTCTGGTGTCAGCCTCGCCTAGTGATAGGGTCAGTCTGGTGTCAGCCTCGCCTCGTGATGGGGTCAATCTGGTGTCAGCCTCACATCATGATGGTGTCAGTCTGGTGTCAGCCTCGCCTCGTGATGGGGTCAGTCTGGTGTCAGTCTCGACTCGTGATGGGGTCAGTCTGGTGTCAGCCTCACATCATGATGTTGTCAGTCTGGTGTCAGCCTCGCCTCGTGATGGGGTCAGTCTGGTGTCAGCCTCGCCTCGTGATTGGGTCAGTCTGGTGTCAGCCTCACATCATGATGGTGTCAGTCTGGTGTCAGCCTCGCCTCGTGATGGTGTCAGTCTTGTGTCAGCCTCGCCTCGTGATGAGGTCAGTCTGGTGTCAGCCTCACATCATGATGGTGTCAGTCTGGTGTCAACCTCGCCTCGTGATGGTGTCAGTCTGGTGTCAGCCTCGCCTCGTGATGAGGTCAGTCTGGTGTCAGCCTAACATCATGATGGTGTCAGTCAGGTGTCAGCCTCGCCTCGTGATGGGGTCAGTGTGGTGTCAGCCACGCCTCGTGATGGGGTTAGTCTGGTGTCAGCCTCGCCTCGTGATGGGGTCAGTCTGGTGTCAGCCTCGCCTCGTGATGGGGTCAGTCTGGTGTCAGCCTCGCCTCGTGATGGGGTCAGTCTGGTGTCAGCCTCACATCATGATGGTGTCAGTCTGGTGTCAGCCTCGACTCGTGATGGTGTCAGTCTTGTATCAGCCTCGCCTCGTGATGAGGTCAGTCTGGTGTCAGCCTCACATCATGATGGTGTCAGTCTGGTGTCAGCCTCGACTCGTGATGGTGTCAGTCTTGTATCAGCCTCGCCTCGTGATGAGGTCAGTCTGGTGTCAGCCTCACATCATGATGGGGTCAGTCTGGTGTCAGCCTCGCCTCGTGATGGGGTCAGTCTGGTGTCAGCCTCACCTCGTGATGGTGTCAGTCTGGTGTCAGCCTCGCCTCGTGATGGGGTCAGTCTGGTGTCAGCCTCGCCTCGTGATGGTGTCAGTCTGGTGTCAGTCTCGCCTCGTGATGGTGTCAGTCTGGTGTCAGCCTCGCCTCGTGATGGGGTCAGTCTGGTGTCAGCCTCGCCTCGAGATGGGGTCAGTCTGGTGTCAGTCTCACCTCGTGATGGTGTCAGTCTGGTGTCAGCCTCACATCATGATGGTGTCAGTCTGGTGTCAGCCTTGCCTCGTGATGGGGTCAGTTTGGTGTCAGCCTCGCCTCGTGATGGGGTCAGTCTGGTGTCAGCCTCACATCATGATGGTGTCAGTCAGGTGTCAGCCCATCATCATGATGGTGTCAGTCTGGTGTCAGCCTCGCCTCGTGATGGTGTCAGTTTGGTGTCAGCCTCGCCTAGTGATAGGGTCAGTCTGGTGTCAGCCTCGCCTCATGATGGGGTCAGTTTGGTGTCAGCCTCGCCTCTTCATGGGGTCAGTCTGGTGTCAGCCTCACATCATGATGGTGTCAGTCTGGTGTCAGCCTCGCCTCGTGATGGGGTCAGTCTGGTGTCAGCCTCGCCTCGTGATGGTGTCAGTCTGATGTCAGCCTCGCCTCGTGATGGGGTCAATTTGGTATCAGCCTCGCCTCGTGATGGGGTCAGTCTGGTGTCAGCCTCGCTAGTGACAGTGTCAGTCTGGTGTCAGCCTCGCTAGTGACGGTGTCAGTCTGGTGTCAGCCTCGCTAGTGACGGTTTCAGTCTGGTGTCAGCCTCTCCTCGTGACGGTGTCCGTCTGGTGTCAGCCTCTCCTCGTGACGGTGTCAGTCTGGTGTCAGCCTCGCTAGTGACGGGGTCGGTCTGGTGTCAGCCTCGCCTCGTGATGGGGTCAGTCTGGTGTCAGCCTCACATCGTGATGGTGTCAGTCTGGTGTCAGCCTCGCCTCGTGATGTGGTCAGTCGGGTTTCAGCCTCGCCTCGTGATGGTGTCAGTCTGGTGTCAGCCTCGCCTAGTGATAGGGTCAGTCTGGTGTCAGCCTCGCCTCGTGATGGGGTCAGTCTGGTGTCAGCCTCACATCATGATGGTGTCAGTCTGGTGTCAGCCTCGCCTCGTGATGGGGTCAGTCTGGTGTCAGCCTCACATCATGATGGTGTCAGTCAGGTGTCAGCCCATCATCATGATGGTGTCAGTCTGGTGTCAGCCTCGCCTCGTGATGGTGTCAGTTTGGTGTCAGCCTCGCCTAGTGATAGGGTCAGTCTGGTGTCAGCCTCGCCTCATGATGGGGTCAGTTTGGAGTCAGCCTCGCCTCTTCATGGGGTCAGTCTGGTGTCAGCCTCACATCATGATGGTGTCAGTCTGGTGTCAGCCTTGCCTCGTGATGGGGTCAGTCTGGTGTCAGCCTCGCCTCGTGATGGGGTCAGTTTTGTGTCAGCCTCGCCTCGTGATGGGGTCAGTCTGGTGTCAGCCTTGCCCCGTGATGGGGTCAGTCTGGTGTCAGCCTCGCCCCGTGATGGGGTCAGTCTGGTGTCAGCCTCGCCCCGTGATGGGGTCAGTCTGGTGTCAGCCTCGCCCCGTGATGGTGTCAGTCTGGTGTCAGCCTCGCCTCGTGATGCTGTCAGTCTGGAGTCAGCCTCGCCCCTTGATGGGGTCAGTCTGGTGTAAGCCTCGCCTAGTGATGGGGTCAGTCTGGTGTCAGCCTCACATCATGATGGGGTCAGTCTGGTGTCAGTCTCGCCTCGTGATGGTGTCAGTCTGGTGTCTGCCTCGCTTCGTGATGGGGTCAGTCTGGTGTCAGCCTCGCCTCGTGATGGGGTCAGTCTGGTGTCAGCCTCGCCTCGTGATGGGGTCATTCTGGTGTCAGCCTCGCCTCGTGATGGGGTCAGTCTGGTGTTAGCCTCACATCATGATGGTGTCAGTCTGGTGTCAACCTCGCCTCGTGATGGTGTCAGTCTTGTGTCAGCCTCGCCTCGTGATGAGGTCAGTCTGGTGTCAGCCTCACATCATGATGGTGTCAGTCTGGTGTCAGCCTCGCCTCGTGATAGTGTCAGTCTGGTGTCAGCCTCGCCTCGTGATGGGGTCAGTCTGGTGTCAGCCTCACATCATGATGGTGTCAGTCAGGTGTCAGCCTCGCCTCTTGATGGGGTCAGTGTGGTGTCAGCCACGCCTCGTGATGGGGTCAGTCTGGTGTCAGCCTCGCCTCGTGATGGGGTCAGTCTGGTGTCAGCCTCGCCTCGTGATGGGGTCAGTCTGGTGTCAGCCTCGCCTCGTGATGGGGTCAGTCTGGTGTCAGCCTCACATCATGATGGTGTCAGTCTGGTGTCAGCCTCGACTCGTGATGGTGTCAGTCTTGTATCAGCCTCGCCTCGTGATGAGGTCAGTCTGGTGTCAGCCTCACATCATGATGGTGTCAGTCTGGTGTCAGCCTCGACTCGTGATGGTGTCAGTCTTGTATCAGCCTCGCCTCGTGATGAGGTCAGTCTGGTGTCAGCCTCACATCATGATGGGGTCAGTCTGGTGTCAGCCTCGCCTCATGATGGGGTCAGTCTGGTGTCAGCCTCACCTCGTGATGGTGTCAGTCTGGTGTCAGCCTCGCCTCGTGATGGGGTCAGTCTGGTGTCAGCCTCGCCTCGTGATGGTGTCAGTCTGGTGTCAGTCTCGCCTCGTGATGGTGTCAGTCTGGTGTCAGCCTCGCCTCGTGATGGGGTCAGTCTGGTGTCAGCCTCGCCTCGAGATGGGGTCAGTCTGGTGTCAGTCTCACCTCGTGATGGTGTCAGTCTGGTGTCAGCCTCACATCATGATGGTGTCAGTCTGGTGTCAGCCTTGCCTCGTGATGGGGTCAGTTTGGTGTCAGCCTCGCCTCGTGATGGGGTCAGTCTGGTGTCAGCCTCACATCATGATGGTGTCAGTCAGGTGTCAGCCCATCATCATGATGGTGTCAGTCTGGTGTCAGCCTCGCCTCGTGATGGTGTCAGTTTGGTGTCAGCCTCGCCTAGTGATAGGGTCAGTCTGGTGTCAGCCTCGCCTCATGATGGGGTCAGTTTGGTGTCAGCCTCGCCTCTTCATGGGGTCAGTCTGGTGTCAGCCTCACATCATGATGGTGTCAGTCTGGTGTCAGCCTCGCCTCGTGATGGGGTCAGTCTGGTGTCAGCCTCGCCTCGTGATGGTGTCAGTCTGATGTCAGCCTCGCCTCGTGATGGGGTCAATTTGGTATCAGCCTCGCCTCGTGATGGGGTCAGTCTGGTGTCAGCCTCGCTAGTGACAGTGTCAGTCTGGTGTCAGCCTCGCTAGTGACGGTGTCAGTCTGGTGTCAGCCTCGCTAGTGACGGTTTCAGTCTGGTGTCAGCCTCTCCTCGTGACGGTGTCCGTCTGGTGTCAGCCTCTCCTCGTGACGGTGTCAGTCTGGTGTCAGCCTCGCTAGTGACGGGGTCGGTCTGGTGTCAGCCTCGCCTCGTGATGGGGTCAGTCTGGTGTCAGCCTCACATCGTGATGGTGTCAGTCTGGTGTCAGCCTCGCCTCGTGATGTGGTCAGTCGGGTTTCAGCCTCGCCTCGTGATGGTGTCAGTCTGGTGTCAGCCTCGCCTAGTGATAGGGTCAGTCTGGTGTCAGCCTCGCCTCGTGATGGGGTCAGTCTGGTGTCAGCCTCACATCATGATGGTGTCAGTCTGGTGTCAGCCTCGCCTCGTGATGGGGTCAGTCTGGTGTCAGCCTCACATCATGATGGTGTCAGTCAGGTGTCAGCCCATCATCATGATGGTGTCAGTCTGGTGTCAGCCTCGCCTCGTGATGGTGTCAGTTTGGTGTCAGCCTCGCCTAGTGATAGGGTCAGTCTGGTGTCAGCCTCGCCTCATGATGGGGTCAGTTTGGAGTCAGCCTCGCCTCTTCATGGGGTCAGTCTGGTGTCAGCCTCACATCATGATGGTGTCAGTCTGGTGTCAGCCTTGCCTCGTGATGGGGTCAGTCTGGTGTCAGCCTCGCCTCGTGATGGGGTCAGTTTTGTGTCAGCCTCGCCTCGTGATGGGGTCAGTCTGGTGTCAGCCTTGCCCCGTGATGGGGTCAGTCTGGTGTCAGCCTCGCCCCGTGATGGGGTCAGTCTGGTGTCAGCCTCGCCCCGTGATGGTGTCAGTCTGGTGTCAGCCTCGCCTCGTGATGCTGTCAGTCTGGAGTCAGCCTCGCCCCTTGATGGGGTCAGTCTGGTGTAAGCCTCGCCTAGTGATGGGGTCAGTCTGGTGTCAGCCTCACATCATGATGGGGTCAGTCTGGTGTCAGTCTCGCCTCGTGATGGTGTCAGTCTGGTGTCTGCCTCGCTTCGTGATGGGGTCAGTCTGGTGTCAGCCTCGCCTCGTGATGGGGTCAGTCTGGTGTCAGCCTCGCCTCGTGATGGGGTCATTCTGGTGTCAGCCTCGCCTCGTGATGGGGTCAGTCTGGTGTTAGCCTCACATCATGATGGTGTCAGTCTGGTGTCAACCTCGCCTCGTGATGGTGTCAGTCTTGTGTCAGCCTCGCCTCGTGATGAGGTCAGTCTGGTGTCAGCCTCACATCATGATGGTGTCAGTCTGGTGTCAGCCTCGCCTCGTGATAGTGTCAGTCTGGTGTCAGCCTCGCCTCGTGATGGGGTCAGTCTGGTGTCAGCCTCACATCATGATGGTGTCAGTCAGGTGTCAGCCTCGCCTCTTGATGGGGTCAGTGTGGTGTCAGCCACGCCTCGTGATGGGGTCAGTCTGGTGTCAGCCTCGCCTCGTGATGGGGTCAGTCTGGTGTCAGCCTCGCCTCGTGATGGGGTCAGTCTGGTGTCAGCCTCGCCTCGTGATGGGGCCAGTCTGGTGTCAGCCTCCCATCATGATGGTGTCAGTCTGGTGTCAGCCTCGACTCGTGATGGGGTCAGTCTGGTGTCAGCCTCACATCGTGATGGTGTCAGTCTGGTGTCAGCCTCGCCTCGTGATGTGGTCAGTCGGGTTTCAGCCTCGCCTCGTGATGGTGTCAGTCTGGTGTCAGCCTCGCCTAGTGATAGGGTCAGTCTGGTGTCAGCCTCGCCTCGTGATGGGGTCAGTCTGGTGTCAGCCTCACATCATGATGGTGTCAGTCTGGTGTCAGCCTCGCCTCGTGATGGGGTCAGTCTGGTGTCAGCCTCACATCATGATGGTGTCAGTCAGGTGTCAGCCCATCATCATGATGGTGTCAGTCTGGTGTCAGCCTCGCCTCGTGATGGTGTCAGTTTGGTGTCAGCCTCGCCTAGTGATAGGGTCAGTCTGGTGTCAGCCTCGCCTCATGATGGGGTCAGTTTGGAGTCAGCCTCGCCTCTTCATGGGGTCAGTCTGGTGTCAGCCTCACATCATGATGGTGTCAGTCTGGTGTCAGCCTTGCCTCGTGATGGGGTCAGTCTGGTGTCAGCCTCGCCTCGTGATGGGGTCAGTTTTGTGTCAGCCTCGCCTCGTGATGGGGTCAGTCTGGTGTCAGCCTTGCCCCGTGATGGGGTCAGTCTGGTGTCAGCCTCGCCCCGTGATGGGGTCAGTCTGGTGTCAGCCTCGCCCCGTGATGGGGTCAGTCTGGTGTCAGCCTCGCCCCGTGATGGTGTCAGTCTGGTGTCAGCCTCGCCTCGTGATGCTGTCAGTCTGGAGTCAGCCTCGCCCCTTGATGGGGTCAGTCTGGTGTAAGCCTCGCCTAGTGATGGGGTCAGTCTGGTGTCAGCCTCACATCATGATGGGGTCAGTCTGGTGTCAGTCTCGCCTCGTGATGGTGTCAGTCTGGTGTCTGCCTCGCTTCGTGATGGGGTCAGTCTGGTGTCAGCCTCGCCTCGTGATGGGGTCAGTCTGGTGTCAGCCTCGCCTCGTGATGGGGTCATTCTGGTGTCAGCCTCGCCTCGTGATGGGGCCAGTCTGGTGTCAGCCTCCCATCATGATGGTGTCAGTCTGGTGTCAGCCTCGACTCGTGATGGTGTCAGTCTTGTATCAGCCTCGCCTCGTGATGAGGTCAGTCTAGTGTCAGCCTCACATCATGATGGGGTCAGTCTGGTGTCAGCCTCGCCTAGTGATGGGGTCAGTCTGGTGTCAGCCTCGCCTCGTGATGGGGTCAGTCTGGTGTCAGCCTCGCCTCGTGATAGTGTCAGTCTGGTGTCAGCCTCGCCTCGTGATTGGGTCAGTCCGGTGTCAGTCTCGCCTCGTGATGGTGTCAGTCTGGTGTCAGCCTCGCCTCGTGATGGGGTCAGTCTGGTGTCAGCCTCACCTCGTGATGGGGTCAGTCTGGTGTCAGCCTCACATCATGATGGTGTCAGTCTGGAGTCAGCCTCGCCTCGTGATGAGGTCAGTCTGGTGTCAGCCTCACATCATGATGGTGTCTGTCTGGTGTCAGCCTCGCCTAGTGATGGGGTCAGTCTGGTGTCAGCCTCACATCATGATGGGGTCAGTCTGGTGTCAGTCTCGCCTCGTGATGGTGTCAGTCCGGTGTCGGCCTCGCCTCGTGATGGGGTCAGTCTGGTGTCAGCCTCGCCTCGTGATGGGGTCAGTCTGGTGTCAGCCTCGCTCTCGTGATGGGGTCAGTCTGGTGTCAGCCTCTCCTCATGATGGGGTCAGTCTGGTGTCAGCCTCACATCGTGATGGTGTCAGTCTGGTGTCAGCCTCGCCTCGTGATGGGGTCAGTCTGGTGTCAGTCTCGACTCGTGATGGGGTCAGTCTGGTGTCAGCCTCACATCATGATGGTGTCAGTCTGGTGTCAGCCTCGCCTCGTGATTGGGTCAGTCTGGTGTCAGTCTCACATCATGATGGTGTCAGTCTGGTGTCAGCCTCGCCTCGTGATGGTGTCAGTCTGATGTCAGCCTCGCCTCGTGATGGGTTCAATTTGGTATCAGCCTCGCCTCCTGATGGGGTCAGTCTGGTGTCAGCCTCGCCTCGTGATGGAGTCAGTCTGTGTTTCAGACTCGCCTCGTGATGGGGTCAGTCTGGTGTCAGCCTCGCCTCGTGATGGGGTCAGTCTGGTGTCAGCCTCGCCTCGTGATGGTGTCAGTCTGGTGTCAGCCTCGCCTCGTGATGGGGTCAGTCTGGTGTCAGCCTCACATCGTGATGGAGTCAGTCTGGTGTCAGCCTCGCCTCGTGATGGGGTCAGTCGGGTTTCAGCCTCGCCTCGTGATGGTGTCAGTCTGGTGTCAGCCTCGCCTAGTGATAGGGTCAGTCTGATGTCAGCCTCGCCTCGTGATGGGGTCAGTCTGGTGTCAGCCTCACATCATGATGGTGTCAGTCTGGTGTCAGCCTCGCCTCGTGATGGTGTCAGTCTGGTGTCAGCCTCGCCTCGTGATGGTGTCAGTCTTGTGTCAGCCTCGCCTCGTGATGAGGTCAGTCTGGTGTCAGCCTCACATCATGATGGTGTCAGTCTGGTGTCAACCTCGCCTCGTGATGGTGTCAGTCTGGTGTCAGCCTCGCCTCGTGATGAGGTCAGTCTGGTGTCAGCCTAACATCATGATGGTGTCAGTCAGGTGTCAGCCTCGCCTCGTGATGGGGTCAGTGTGGTGTCAGCCACGCCTCGTGATGGGTTTAGTCTGGTGTCAGCCTCGCCTCGTGATGGGGTCAGTCTGGTGTCAGCCTCGCCTCGTGATGGGGTCAGTCTGGTGTCAGCCTCGCCTCGTGATGGGGTCAGTCTGGTGTCAGCCTCACATCATGATGGTGTCAGTCTGGTGTCAGCCTCGACTCGTGATGGTGTCAGTCTTGTATCAGCCTCGCCTCGTGATGAGGTCAGTCTGGTGTCAGCCTCACATCATGATGGTGTCAGTCTGGTGTCAGCCTCGACTCGTGATGGTGTCAGTCTTGTATCAGCCTCGCCTCGTGATGAGGTCAGTCTGGTGTCAGCCTCACATCATGATGGGGTCAGTCTGGTGTCAGCCTCGCCTCATGATGGGGTCAGTTTGGTGTCAGCCTCGCCTCTTCATGGGGTCAGTCTGGTGTCAGCCTCACATCATGATGGTGTCAGTCTGGTGTCAGCCTCGCCTCGTGATGGGGTCAGTCTGGTGTCAGCCTCGCCTCGTGATGGTGTCAGTCTGATGTCAGCCTCGCCTCGTGATGGGGTCAATTTGGTATCAGCCTCGCCTCCTGATGGGGTCAGTCTGGTGTCAGCCTCGCCTCGTGATGGGGTCAGTCTGGTGTCAGCCTCGCCTCGTGATGGGGTCAGTCTGGTGTCAGTCTCGCCTCGTGATGGGGTCATTCTGGTGTCAGCCTCGCCTCGTGATGGGGTCAGTCTGTGTTTCAGCCTCGCCTCGTGATGGGGTCAGTCTGGTGTCAGCCTCGCCTCGTGATGGGGTCAGTCGGGTGTCAGCCTCGCCTCGTGATGGTGTCAGTCTGGTGTCAGCCTCGCCTCGTGATGGGGTCAGTCTGGTGTCAGCCTCACATCGTGATGGAGTCAGTCTGGTGTCAGCCTCGCCTCGTGATGGGGTCAGTCGGGTTTCAGCCTCGCCTCGTGATGGTGTCAGTCTGGTGTCAGCCTCGCCTAGTGATAGGGTCAGTCTGGTGTCAGCCTCGCCTCGTGATGGGGTCAGTCTGGTGTCAGCCTCACATCATGATGGTGTCAGTCTGGTGTCAGCCTCGCCTCGTGATGGGGTCAGTCTGGTGTCAGTCTCGACTCGTGATGGGGTCAGTCTGGTGTCAGCCTCACATCATGATGTTGTCAGTCTGGTGTCAGCCTCGCCTCGTGATGGGTTCAGTCTGGTGTCAGCCTCGCCTCGTGATTGGGTCAGTCTGGTGTCAGCCTCACATCATGATGGTGTCAGTCTGGTGTCAGCCTCGCCTCGTGATGGTGTCAGTCTTGTGTCAGCCTCGCCTCGTGATGAGGTCAGTCTGGTGTCAGCCTCACATCATGATGGTGTCAGTCTGGTGTCAACCTCGCCTCGTGATGGTGTCAGTCTGGTGTCAGCCTCGCCTCGTGATGAGGTCAGTCTGGTGTCAGCCTAACATCATGATGGTGTCAGTCAGGTGTCAGCCTCGCCTCGTGATGGGGTCAGTGTGGTGTCAGCCACGCCTCGTGATGGGGTTAGTCTGGTGTCAGCCTCGCCTCGTGATGGGGTCAGTCTGGTGTCAGCCTCGCCTCGTGATGGGGTCAGTCTGGTGTCAGCCTCGCCTCGTGATGGGGTCAGTCTGGTGTCAGCCTCACATCATGATGGTGTCAGTCTGGTGTCAGCCTCGACTCGTGATGGTGTCAGTCTGGTGTCAGCCTCACCTCGTGATGGTGTCAGTCTGGTGTCAGCCTCGCCTCGTGATGGGGTCAGTCTGGTGTCAGCCTCGCCTCGTGATGGTGTCAGTCTGGTGTCAGTCTCGCCTCGTGATGGTGTCAGTCTGGTGTCAGTCTCGCCTCGTGATGGTGTCAGTCTGGTGTCAGCCTCACATCGTGATGGGGTCAGTCTGGTGTCAGCCTCACATCATGATGGTGTCAGTCTGGTGTCAGCCTCGCCTCGTGATGGGGTCAGTCTGGTGTCAGCCTCGCCTCGAGATGGGGTCAGTCTGGTGTCAGTCTCACCTCGTGATGGTGTCAGTCTGGTGTCAGCGTCACATCATGATGGTGTCAGTCTGGTGTCAGCCTTGCCTCGTGATGGGGTCAGTCTGGTGTCAGCCTCGCCTCGTGATGGGGTCATTCTGGTGTCAGCCTCGCCTCGTGATGGGGTCAGTCTGTGTTTCAGCCTCGCCTCGTGATGGGGTCAGTCTGGTGTCAGGCTCACATCATGATGGTGTCAGTCTGGTGTCAGCCTCGCCTCGTGATGGGGTCAGTCTGGTGTCAGCCTCACATCGTGATGGTGTCAGTCTGGTGTCAGCCTCGCCTCGTGATGGGGTCAGTCGGGTTTCAGCCTCGCCTCGTGATGGTGTCAGTCTGGTGTCAGCCTCGCCTAGTGATAGGGTCAGTCTGGTGTCAGCCTCGCCTCGTGATGGGGTCAGTCTGGTGTCAGCCTCACATCATGATGGTGTCAGTCTGGTGTCAGCCTCGCCTCGTGATGGGGTCAGTCTGGTGTCAGTCTCGACTCGTGATTGGGTCAGTCTGGTGTCAGCCTCACATCATGATGTTGTCAGTCTGGTGTCAGCCTCGCCTCGTGATGGGGTCAGTCTGGTGTCAGCCTCGCCTCGTGATGTGGTCAGTCTGGTGTCAGCCTCACATCATGATGGGGTCAGTCTGGTGTCAGTCTCGCCTCATGATGGGGTCAGTCTGGTGTCAGTCTCGCCTCGTGATGGGGTCAGTCTGGTGTCAGCCTCGCCTCGTGATGGGGTCAGTCTGGTGTCAGCATCGCCTCGTGATGGTGTCAGTCTGGTGTCAGTCTCGCCTAGTGATGGGGTCAGTCTGGTGTCAGTCTCGCCTCGTGATGGTGTCAGTCTGGTGTCAGCCTCGCCTCGTGATGGGGTCAGTCTGGTGTCAGCCTCACATCATGATGGTGTCAGTCTGGTGTCAGCCTCGCCTCGTGATGCGGTCAGTCTCGTGTCAGCCTCGCCACGTGATGGGGTCAGTCTGGTGTCAGCCTCGCCTCGTGATGGAGTCAGTCTGGTGTCAGCCTCGCCTCGTGATGGGGTCAGTCTGGTGTCAGCCTCGCCTCGTGATGGGTTCAGTCTGGTGTCAGCCTCACATCATGATGGGGTCAGTCTGGTGTCAGCCTCGCCCCGTGATGGGGTCAGTCTGGTGTCAGCCTCGCCTCGTGATGGGGTCAGTATGTTGTCAGCCTCGCCTCGTGATAGGGTCTGTCTGGTGTCAGCTTCGCCTCGTGATGGGGTCAGTCTGGTGTCAGTCTCGCCTCGTGATGGTGTCAGTCAGGTGTCAGCCTCGCCTCGTGATGGTGTCAGTCTGGTGTCAGCCTCGGTAGTGATGGGGTCAGTCTGGTGTCAGCCTCTACTCGTGATGGGGTCAGTCTGTTGTCAGTCTCGCCTCGTGATGGGGTCAGTCTGGTGTCAGCCTTGTCCCGTGATGGGGTCAGTCTGGTGTCAGCCTCGCCTTGTGATTTGGTCAGTCTGGTGTCAGCCTCACCTCGTGATGGTGTCAGTCTGCTGTCAGCCTTGCCTCGTGATGGGGTCAGTCTGGTGTCAGTCTCGCCTAGTGATGGGGTCAGTCTGGTGTCAGCCTCGCCTCGTGATGGGGTCAGTCTGGTGTCAGCCTCGCCTCGTGATGGGGTCAGTCTGGTGTCAGTCTCGCCTCGAGATGGGGTCAGTCTGGTGTCAGTCTCACCTCGTGATGGTGTCAGTCTGGTGTCAGCGTCACATCATGATGGTGTCAGTCTGGTGTCAGCCTTGCCTCGTGATGGGGTCAGTCTGGTGTCAGCCTCGCCTCGTGATGGGGTCATTCTGGTGTCAGCCTCGCCTCGTGATGGGGTCAGTCTGTGTTTCAGCCTCGCCTCGTGATGGGGTCAGTCTGGTGTCAGGCTCACATCATGATGGTGTCAGTCTGGTGTCAGCCTCGCCTCGTGATGGGGTCAGTCTGGTGTCAGCCTCACATCGTGATGGTGTCAGTCTGGTGTCAGCCTCGCCTCGTGATGGGGTCAGTCGGGTTTCAGCCTCGCCTCGTGATGGTGTCAGTCTGGTGTCAGCCTCGCCTAGTGATAGGGTCAGTCTGGTGTCAGCCTCGCCTCGTGATGGGGTCAGTCTGGTGTCAGCCTCACATCATGATGGTGTCAGTCTGGTGTCAGCCTCGCCTCGTGATGGGGTCAGTCTGGTGTCAGTCTCGACTCGTGATTGGGTCAGTCTGGTGTCAGCCTCACATCATGATGTTGTCAGTCTGGTGTCAGCCTCGCCTCGTGATGGGGTCAGTCTGGTGTCAGCCTCGCCTCGTGATGTGGTCAGTCTGGTGTCAGCCTCACATCATGATGGGGTCAGTCTGGTGTCAGTCTCGCCTCATGATGGGGTCAGTCTGGTGTCAGTCTCGCCTCGTGATGGGGTCAGTCTGGTGTCAGCCTCGCCTCGTGATGGGGTCAGTCTGGTGTCAGCATCGCCTCGTGATGGTGTCAGTCTGGTGTCAGTCTCGCCTAGTGATGGGGTCAGTCTGGTGTCAGTCTCGCCTCGTGATGGTGTCAGTCTGGTGTCAGCCTCGCCTCGTGATGGGGTCAGTCTGGTGTCAGCCTCACATCATGATGGTGTCAGTCTGGTGTCAGCCTCGCCTCGTGATGCGGTCAGTCTCGTGTCAGCCTCGCCACGTGATGGGGTCAGTCTGGTGTCAGCCTCGCCTCGTGATGGAGTCAGTCTGGTGTCAGCCTCGCCTCGTGATGGGGTCAGTCTGGTGTCAGCCTCGCCTCGTGATGGGTTCAGTCTGGTGTCAGCCTCACATCATGATGGGGTCAGTCTGGTGTCAGCCTCGCCCCGTGATGGGGTCAGTCTGGTGTCAGCCTCGCCTCGTGATGGGGTCAGTATGTTGTCAGCCTCGCCTCGTGATAGGGTCTGTCTGGTGTCAGCTTCGCCTCGTGATGGGGTCAGTCTGGTGTCAGTCTCGCCTCGTGATGGTGTCAGTCAGGTGTCAGCCTCGCCTCGTGATGGTGTCAGTCTGGTGTCAGCCTCGGTAGTGATGGGGTCAGTCTGGTGTCAGCCTCTACTCGTGATGGGGTCAGTCTGTTGTCAGTCTCGCCTCGTGATGGGGTCAGTCTGGTGTCAGCCTTGTCCCGTGATGGGGTCAGTCTGGTGTCAGCCTCGCCTTGTGATTTGGTCAGTCTGGTGTCAGCCTCACCTCGTGATGGTGTCAGTCTGCTGTCAGCCTTGCCTCGTGATGGGGTCAGTCTGGTGTCAGTCTCGCCTAGTGATGGGGTCAGTCTGGTGTCAGCCTCGCCTCGTGATGGGGTCAGTCTGGTGTCAGCCTCGCCTCGTGATGGGGTCAGTCTGGTGTCAGTCTCGCCTCGTGATGGGGTCAGTCTGGTGTCAGTCTCGCTTCGTGATGGGGTCAGTCTGGTGTCAGCCTCGCCTCGTGATGGGGTCAGTCTGGTGTCAGTCTCGCCTCGTGATGGGGTCAGTCTGGTGTCAGTCTCGCTTCGTGATGGGGTCAGTCTGGTGTCAGTCTCGCCTCGTGATGGGGTCAGTGTGGTGTCAGTCTCGCCTCGTGATGGGGTCAGTCTGGTGTCAGCCTCGCCTCGTGATGGGGTCAGTCTGGTGTCAGCCTCGCCTCGTGATGGGGTCAGTCTGGTGTCAGTATCGCCTAGTGATGGGGTCAGTCTGGTGTCAGTCTCGCCTCGTGATGGTGTCAGTCTGGTGTCAGCCTCGCCTCGTGATGGGGTCAGTCTGGTGTCAGTCTCGCCTAGTGATGGGGTCAGTCTGGTGTCAGCCTCGCCTAGTGATGGGGTCAGTCTGGTGTCAGCCTCACATCATGATGGTGTCAGTCTGGTGTCAGCCTCGCCTCGTGATGGGGTCAGTCTGGTGTCAGCCTCACATCATGATGGAGTCAGTCTGGTGTCAGCCTCGCCTCGTGATGGTGTCAGTCTGGTGTCAGCCTCGCCTCGTGATGGTGTCAGTCTGGTGTCAGCCTCGGTAGTGATGGGGTCAGTCTGGTGTCAGCCTCTCCTCGTGATGGGGTCAGTCTGGTGTCAGTCTCGCCTCGTGATGGGGTCAGTCTGGTGTCAGCCTCGTCCCGTGATGGGGTCAGTCTGGTGTCAGCCTCGCCTCGTGATGGGGTCAGTCTGGTGTCAGTCTCGCCTCGTGATGGGGTCAGTCTGGTGTCAGCCTCGCCTCGTGATGGGGTCAGTCTGGTGTCAGTCTCGCCTCGTGATGTGGTCAGTCTGGTGTCAGTCTCTCCTCGTGATGGGGTCAGTCTGGTGTCAGTCTCGCCTAGTGATGGGGTCAGTCTGGTGTCAGTCTCGCCTAGTAATGGGGTCAGTCTGGTGTCAGCCTCACATCATGATGGTGTCAGTCTGGTGTCAGCCTCGCCTCGTGATGGGGTCAGTCTGGTGTCAGCATCGCCTCGTGATGGTGTCAGTCTGGTGTGAGCCTCGCTAGTGATGGGGTCAGTCTGGTGTCAGTCTCGCCTCGTGATGGGGTCAGTCTGGTGTCAGCCTCGCCTCGTGATGGGGTCAGTCTGGTGTCAGTCTCGCCTAGTGATGGGGTCAGTCTGGTGTCAGCCTCGCCCCGTGATGGGTTCAGTCTGGTGTCAGCCTCACATCATGATGGGGTCAGTCTGGTGTCAGCCTCGCCCCGTGATGGGGTCAGTCTGGTGTCAGCCTCGCCTAGTGATGGGGTCAGTCTGGTGTCAGTCTCGCCTCGTGATGGTGTCAGTCTGGTGTCAGCCTCGCCTCGTGATGGGGTCAGTCTGGTGTCAGTCTCGCCTTGTCATGGGGTCAGTCTGGTGTCAGCCTCACATCATGATGGTGTCAGTCTGGTGTCAGCCTCGCCTCGTGATGCGGTCAGTCTCGTGTCAGCCTCGTCTCGTGATGGGGTCAGTCTGGTGTCAGCCTCGCCTCGTGATGGAGTCAGTCTGGTGTCAGCCTCGCCTCGTAATGGGGTCAGTCTGGTGTCAGCCTCGCCCCGTGATGGGTTCAGTCTGGTGTCAGCCTCACATCATGATGGGGTCAGTCTGGTGTCAGCCTCGCCCCGTGATGGGGTCAGTCTGGTGTCAGCCTCGCCTCGTGATGGGGTCAGTATGGTGTCAGCCTCGCCTCGTGATAGGGTCTGTCTGGTATAAGCTTCGCCTCGTGATGGGGTCAGTCTGGTGTCAGACTCGCCTCGTGATGGTGTCAGTCTGGTGTCAGCCTCGGTAGTGATGGGGTCAGTCTGGTGTCAGCCTCTCCTCGTGATGGGGACAGTCTGGTGTCAGTCTCGCCTCGTGATGGGGTCAGTCTGGTGTCAGCCTCGTCCCGTGATGGGGTCAGTCTGGTGTCAGCCTCGCCTCGTGATTTGGTCAGTCTGGTGTCAGCCTCACCTCGTGATGGGGTCAGTCTGGTGTCAGTCTCGCCTCGTGATGGGGTCAGTCTCGTGTTAGCCTCGCCTCGTGATGGGGTTAGTCTGGTGTCAGTCTCGCCTCGTGATGGGGTCAGTCTGGTGTCAGCCTCTCCTCGTGATGGGGTCAGTCTGGTGTCAGTCTCGCCTAGTGATGGGGTCAGTCTGGTGTCAGTCTCGCCTCGTGATGGTGTCAGTCTGCTGTCAGCCTTGCCTCGTGATGGGGTCAGTCTGGTGTCAGTCTCGCCTAGTGATGGGGTCAGTCTTGTGTCAGCCTCACATCATGATGGTGTCAGTCTGGTGTCAGCCTCGCCTCGTGATGGGGTCAGTCTGGTGTCAGCCTCGCCTCGTGATAGGGTCAGTCTGGTGTCAGCCTCGCCTCGTGATGGGGTCAGTCTGGTGTCAGCCTCGCCTCGTGATGGGGTCAGTCTGGTGTAAGTCTCGCTTCGTGATGGGGTCAGTCTGATGTCAGCCTCGCCTCGTGATGGGGTCAGTATGTTGTCAGCCTCGCCTCGTGATAGGGTCTGTCTGGTGTCAGCTTCGCCTCGTGATGGGGTCAGTCTGGTGTCAGTCTCGCCTCGTGATGGTGTCAGTCAGGTGTCAGCCTCGCCTCGTGATGATGTCAGTCTGGTGTCAGCCTCGGTAGTGATGGGGTCAGTCTGGTGTCAGCCTCTCCTCGTGATGGGGTCAGTCTGTTGTCAGTCTCGCCTCGTGATGGGGTCAGTCTGGTGTCAGCCTTGTCCCGTGATGGGGTCAGTCTGGTGTCAGCCTCGCCTCGTGATTTGGTCAGTCTGGTTTCAGCCTCACCTCGTGATGGGGTCAGTCTGGTGTCAGTCTCGCCTCGTGATGGTTTCAGTCTGCTGTCAGCCTTGCCTCGTGATGGGGTCAGTCTGGTGTCAGTCTAGCCTAGTGATGGGGTCAGTCTGGTGTCAGCCTCACATCATGATGGTGTCAGTCTGGTGTCAGCCTCGCCTCGTGATGGGGTCAGTCTGGTGTCAGCCTCGCCTCGTGATAGGGTCAGTCTGGTGTCAGCCTCGCCTCGTGATGGGGTCAGTCTGGTGTCAGTCTCGCCTCGTGATGGGGTCAGTCTGGTGTCAGTCTCGCTTCGTGATGGGGTCAGTCTGGTGTCAGTCTCGCCTCGTGATGGGGTCAGTGTGGTGTCAGTCTCGCCTCGTGATGGGGTCAGTCTGGTGTCAGCCTCGCCTCGTGATGGGGTCAGTCTGGTGTCAGCCTCGCCTCGTGATGGGGTCAGTCTGGTGTCAGTATCGCCTAGTGATGGGGTCAGTCTGGTGTCAGTCTCGCCTCGTGATGGTGTCAGTCTGGTGTCAGCCTCGCCTCGTGATGGGGTCAGTCTGGTGTCAGTCTCGCCTAGTGATGGGGTCAGTCTGGTGTCAGCCTCACATCATGATGGTGTCAGTCTGGTGTCAGTCTCGCCTCGTGATGGAGTCAGTCTCGTGTCAGCCTCGCCTTGTGATGGTGTCAGTCTGGTGTCAGCCTCGCCTCGTGATGGGGTCAGTCTGGTGTCAGCATCGGCTAGTGATGGGGTCAGTCTGGTGTCAGCCTCGCCTCGTGATGGGGTCAGTCTGGTGTCAGCCTCGGTAGTGATGGGGTCAGTCTGGTGTCAGCCTCTCCTCGTGATGGGGTCAGTCTGGTGTCAGTCTCGCCTCGTGATGGGGTCAGTCTGGTGTCAGCCTCGTCCCGTGATGGGGTCAGTCTGGTGTCAGCCTCGCCTCGTGATGGGGTCAGTCTGGTGTCAGTCTCGCCTCGTGATGGGGTCAGTCTGGTGTCAGCCTCGCCTCGTGATGGGGTCAGTCTGGTGTCAGTCTCGCCTCGTGATGTGGTCAGTCTGGTGTCAGTCTCTCCTCGTGATGGGGTCAGTCTGGTGTCAGTCTCGCCTAGTGATGGGGTCAGTCTGGTGTCAGTCTCGCCTAGTGATGGGGTCAGTCTGGTGTCAGTCTCGCCTAGTGATGGGGTCAGTCTGGTGTCAGCCTCACATCATGATGGAGTCAGTCTGGTGTCAGCCACGCCTCGTGATGGGGTCAGTCTGGAGTCAGCCTCGCCTCGTGATGGGTCAGTCTGGTGTCAGCCTCGCCTCGTGATGAGTCAGTCTGGTGTCATCCTCACCTCGTGATGGGGTCAGTCTGGTGTCAGCCTCGCCTCGTGATGGTGTCAGTCTGTTGTCAGCCTCGCTAGTGATGGGGTCAGTCTGGTGTCAGCCTCGCCTCGTGATGGTGTCAGTCTGTTGTCAGCCTCGCTAGTGATGGGGTCAGTCTGGTGTCAGCCTCGCCTCGTGATGGGGTCAGTCTGGTGTCAGTCTCGCCTCGTGATGGTGTCAGTCTGGTGTCAGCCTCGCCTCGTGATGGGGTCAGTCTGGTGTCAGTCTCGCCTTGTGATGGTGTCAGTCTGGTGTCAGCCTCGCCTCGTGATGGGGTCAGTCTGGTGTCAGCCTCGCCTCCTGATGGGGTCAGTCTGGTGTCAGCCTCGCCTTGTGATGGGGTCAGTCTGGTGTCAGCCTCGCCTCGTCATGGGGTCAGTCTGGTGTCAGCCTCGCCTCGTGATGGGGTCAGTCTGGCTTCAGCCTCGCCCCGTGATGGCGTCAGTCTGGTGTCAGCCTCACATCATGATGGTGTCAGTCTGGTGTCAGCTTCGCCTCGTGATGGGGTCAGTCTGGTGTCAGCCTCGCCTCGTGATGGGGTCAGTCTGGTTTCAGTCTCGCCTAATGATGGGGTCAGTCTTGTGTCAGCCTCACCTCGTGATGGGGTCAATCTGGTGTCAGCCTCACATCGTGATGGTGTCAGTCTGGTGTCAGCCTCGCCTCGTGATGGGGTCAGTCTGGTGTCAGCCTCGCTTCATGATGGGGTCAGTCTGGTGTCAGCCTCGCCTCGTGATGGAGTCAGTCTGGTGTCAGCCTCGCCTCGTGATGGGGTCAGTCTGGTGTCAGTCTCGTCTCGTGATGTGGTCAGTCTGGTGTCAGCCTCGCCTCGTGATGGGGTCAGTCTGGTGTCAGCCTCACATCATGATGGTGTCAGTCTGGTGTCAGCCACGAATCGTGATGGGGTCAATCTAGTGTCAGTCTCGCTTCATGATGGGTCAGTCTGGTGTCAGCCTCGCCTCGTGATGGGTCAGTATGGTGTCAGCATCGCCACGTGATGGTGTCAGTCTGGTGTCAGCCTCGCTAGTTATGGTGTCAGTCTGGTGTCAGCCTCGCCTCGTGATGGTGTCAGTCTGGTGTCAGCCTCGCCTCGTAATGGGGTCAGTCTGGTGTCAGCCTCACATCATGATGGTGTCAGTCTTGTGTCAGTCTCGACTCGTGATGGTGTCAGTCTGGTGTCAGCCTCGCCTCGTGATGGGGTCAGTCTCGTGTCAGCCTCGCCTAGTGATGGGGTCAGTCTGGTTTCAGCCTCACATCATGATGGTGTCAGTCTCGCCACGTGATGGTGTCAGTCTGGTGTCAACCTCACATCATGATGGTGTCAGTCTGGTGTCAGCCTCGCCTCGTGATGGGGTCAGTCTGGTGTCAGCCTCTCCTCGTGATGGTGTAAGTTTGGTGTCAGCCTCGCCTCGTGATGGGGTCAGTCTGGTGTCAGCCCCGCCTCGTGATGGGGTCAGTCTGGTGTCAGCCTTGCCTCGTGACGGGGTCAGTCTGGTGTCAGCCTCGCCACGTGATGGGGTCAGTCTGGGGTCAGCCTCGCCTCGTGATGGGGTCAGTCTGTGTCAGCCTCGCATCGTGATGGGGTCAGTCTGGTGTCAGCCTCGTCCCGTGATGGGGTCAGTCTGGTGTCAGACTCGTCCCGTGATGGGGTCAGTCTGGTGTCAGCCTCGCCTCGTGATGGGATCAGTCTGGTGTCAGCCTCGCCTCGTGATGGTGTCAGTCTGTTGTCAGCCTCGCCTCGTGATGGGGTCAGTCTGGTGTCAGTCTCGCCTCGTGTTGGGGTCAGTCTGGTGTCAGTCTCGCCTCGTGATGGGGTCAGTCTGGTGTCAGCCTCGCCTCGTGATGGGTCAGTCTGGTGTCAGCCTCGCCTCGTGATGGGATCAGTCTGGTGTCAGCCTCGCCTCGTGATGGTGTCAGTCTGTTGTCAGCCTCGCCACGTGATGGGGTCAGTCTGGTGTAAGCCTCGCCTCGTGATGGGGTCAGTCTGGTGTCAGCCTCGCCTCGTGATGGGGTCAGTCTGGTGTCAGTCTCGCTTCGTGATGGTGTCAGTCTGGTGTCAGTCTCGCCTCGTGATGGTGTCAGTCTGGTGTCAGCCTCGCCTCGTGATGGGGTCAGTCTGGTGTCAGCCTCGCCTTGTGATGGGGTCAGTCTGGTGTCAGCCTCACATCGTGATGGTGTCAGTCTGGTGTCAGCCTCGCCTCGTGATGGGGTCAGTCTGGTGTCAGCCTCGCCTCGTGATGGGGTCAGTCTGGTGTCAGCCTCGCCTCGTGATGGGGTCAGTCTGGTGTCAGCCTCACATCTTGATGGTGTCAGTCTTGTGTCAGTCTCAATTCGTGATGGTGTCAGTCTGGTGTCAGCCTCGCCTAGTGATGGGGTCAGACTGGTGTAAGCCTCACATCATGATGGTGTCAGTCTGGTGTCAGTCTCGCCACGTGATGGTGTCAGTCTTTTGTCAACCTCGCCTCATGATGGGGTCAGTCTGGTGTCAGCCTCACATCATGATGGTGTCAGTCTGGTGTCAACCTCGCCTCGTGATGGGGTCAGTCTCGTGTCAGCCTTGCCTCGTGATGGGGTCAGTCTGGTGTCAGCCTCACATCGTGATGGTGTCAGTTTGGTGTCAGCCTCGCCTCGTGATAGTGTCAGTCTGGTGTCAGCCTCGCCTCGTAATGGGGTCAGTCTGGTGTCAGTCTCGCCTCGTGATGGGGTCAGTCTGGTGTCAGCCTCACATCATGATGGTGTCAGTCTGGTGTCAGCCTCGCCTCGTGATGGGGTCAGTCTGTTGTCAGTCTCGCCAAGTGATGGGGTCAGTCTGGTGTCAGCCTCACATCATGATGGTGTCAGTCTGGTGTCAGCCTCGCCTCGTGATGGTGTCAGTCTGGTGTCAGCCTCGCCTCGTGATGGGGTCAGTCTGGTGTCAGCCTCGCCTCGTGATGGGGTCAGTCTGGTGTCAGCCTCGCCTCGTGATGGGGTCAGTCTGGTGTCAGTCTCGCCTCGTGATGGGGTCAGTCTTGTGTCAGCCTCACATCATGATGGTGTCAGTCTCGTGTCAGCCTCGCCTCGTGATGGTGTCAGTCTATTGTCAGCCTCGCTAGTGATGGGGTCAGTCTGGTGTCAGCCTCGCCTCGTGATGGGGTCAGTCTGGTGGCAGTCTCGCCTCGTGATGGGGTCAGTCTGGTGTCAGCCTCGCCTCGTGATGGGCTCAGTCTGGTGTCAGCCTCGCCTCGTGATGGGGTCAGTCTGGTGTCAGTCTCGCCTCGTGATGGGGTCAGTCTGGTGTGAGCCTCGCCTAGTGATGGGGACAGTCTGGTGTCAGCCTCACATCATGCTGGTGTCAGTCTGGTGTCAGCCTCGCCTCGTGATGGGGTCAGTCTGGTGTCAGCCTTGCCTAGTGATGGGGTCAGTCTGGTGTCTGCCTCGCCTCGTGATGGGGTCAGTCTGGTGTCAGTCTCGTCACGTGATGTGGTCAGTCTGGTGTCAGCCTCGCCTCGTGATGGGGTCAGTCTGGTGTCAGCCTCACATCATGATGGTGTCAGTCTGGTGTCAGCCACGCCTTGTGTTGGGGTCAATCTGGTGTCAGTCTAGCCTCGTGATGGGGTCAGTCTGGTGTCAGCCTCGCCCCGTGATGGGGTCAGTCTGGTGTCAGTCTTGCTTCGTGATGGGGTCAGTCTGGTGTCAGCCTCGCCTCGTGATGGGTCAGTCTGGTGTCAGCCTCGCCTAGTGATGGGGTCAGTCTGGTTTCAGCCTCACATCATGATGGTGTCAGTCTCGCCACGTGATGGTGTAAAGTCTGGTGTCAACCTCACATCATGATGGTGTCAGTCTGGTGTCAGCCTCGCCTCGTGATGGGGTCAGTCTGGTGTCAGCCTCGCCTCGTGATGGGGTCAGTCTGGTGTCAGCCTCTCCTCGTGATGGTGTAAGTTTGGTGTCAGCCTCGCCTCGTGATGGGGTCAGTCTGGTGTCAGCCCCGCCTCGTGATGGGGTCAGTCTGGTGTCAGCCTTGCCTCGTGACGGGGTCAGTCTGGTGTCAGCCTCGCCACGTGATGGGGTCAGTCTGGGGTCAGCCTCGCCTCGTGATGGGGTCAGTCTGGTGTCAGCCTCGCATCGTGATGGGGTCAGTCTGGTGTCAGCCTCGTCCCGTGATGGGGTCAGTCTGGTGTCAGACTCGTCCCGTGATGGGGTCAGTCTGGTGTCAGCCTCGCCTCGTGATGGGGTCAGTCTGGTGTCAGTCTCGCCTCGTGATGGGGTCAGTCTTGTGTCAGCCTCACATCATGATGGTGTCAGTCTCGTGTCAGCCTCGCCTCGTGATGGTGTCAGTCTATTGTCAGCCTCGCTAGTGATGGGGTCAGTCTGGTGTCAGCCTCGCCTCGTGATGGGGTCAGTCTGGTGGCAGTCTCGCCTCGTGATGGGGTCAGTCTGGTGTCAGTCTCGCTTCGTGATGGTGTCAGTCTGGTGTCAGTCTCGCCTCGTGATGGTGTCAGTCTGGTGTCAGCCTCGCCTCGTGATGGGGTCAGTCTTGTGTCAGCCTCGCCCCGTGATGGGGTCAGTCTGGTGTCAGTCTTGCTTCGTGATGGGGTCAGTCTGGTGTCAGCCTCGCCTCGTGATGGGGTCAGTCTGGTGTCAGCCTCGCCTCGTGATGGGGTCAGTCTGGTGTCAATCTCGCCTAGTGATGGGGTCAGTCTGGTGTCAGCCTCGCATCGTGATGGTGTCAGTCTGGTGTCAGCCTCGCCTCGTGATGGGGTCAGTCTGGTGTCAGCCTCGCCTCGTGCTGGGGTCAGTCTGGTGTCAGCCTCGCCTCGTGATGGGGTCAGTCTGGTGTCAGCCTCGCCTCGTGATGGGGTCAGTCTGGTGTCAGCCTCACATCATGATGGTGTCAGTCTGGTGTCAGCCTCGCCTCGTGATGGTGTCAGTCTTGTGTCAGCCTCGCCTCGTGATGAGGTCAGTCTGGTGTCAGCCTCACATCATGATGGTGTCAGTCTGGTGTCAGCCTCGCCTCGTGATAGTGTCAGTCTGGTGTCAGCCTCGCCTCGTGATGGGGTCAGTCTGGTGTCAGCCTCACATCATGATGGTGTCAGTCAGGTGTCAGCCTCGCCTCTTGATGGGGTCAGTGTGGTGTCAGTCACGCCTCATGATGGGGTTAGTCTGGTGTCAGCCTCGCCTCGTGATGGGGTCAGTCTGGTGTCAGCCTCGCCTCGTGATGGGGTCAGTCTGGTGTCAGTCTCGCCTCGTGATGGGGTCAGTCTGGTGTCAGCCTCTCATCATAATGGTGTCAGTCTGGTGTCAACCTCGCCTCGTGATGGGGTCAGTTTGGTGTCAGCCTCGCCCGTGATGGTGTCAGTCTGGTGTCAGCCTCGCCTCGTGATGGTGTCAGTCTGCTGTCAGCCTCGCCTCGTGATGGGGTCAGTCTGGTGTCAGCCTCTCCTCGTGATGGGGTCAGTCTGGTGTCAGCCTCACATCGTGATGGTGTCAGTCTGGTGTCAGCCTCGCGTCGTGATGGGGTCAGTCGGGTTTCAGCCTCGCCTCGTGATGGTGTCAGTCTGGTGTCAGCCTCGCCTAGTGATAGGGTCAGTCTGGTGTCAGCCTCGCCTCGTGATGGGGTCAGTCTGGTGTCAGCCTCACATCATGATGGTGTCAGTCTGGTGTCAGCCTCGCCTCGTGATGGAGTCAGTCTGGTGTCAGTCTCGACTCGTGATGGGGTCAGTCTGGTGTCAGTCTCGACTCGTGATGGGGTCAGTCTGGTGTCAGCCTCACATCGTGATGGTGTCAGTCTGGTGTCAGCCTCGCGTCGTGATGGGGTCAGTCGGGTTTCAGCCTCGCCTCGTGATGGTGTCAGTCTGGTGTCAGCCTCGCCTAGTGATAGGGTCAGTCTGGTGTCAGCCTCGCCTCGTGATGGGGTCAGTCTGGTGTCAGCCTCACATCATGATGGTGTCAGTCTGGTGTCAGCCTCGCCTCGTGATGGGGTCAGTCTGGTGTCAGTCTCGACTCGTAATGGGGTCAGTCTGGTGTCAGCCTCACATCATGATGGTGTCAGTCTGGTGTCAGCCTCGCCTCGTGATGGGGTCAGTCTGGTGTCAGTCTCACATCATGATGGTGTCAGTCTGGTGTCAGCCTCGCCTCGTGATGGGGTCAGTCTGGTGTCAGTCTCACATCATGATGGTGTCAGTCTGGTGTCAGCCTCGCCTCATGATGGTGTCAGTCTGATGTCAGCCTCGTCTCGTGATGGGGTCAATTTGGTATCAGCCTCGCCTCGTGATGGGGTCAGTCTGGTGTCAGCCTCGCCTCGTGATGGGGTCAGTTTGGTGTCAGCCTCGCCTCGTGATGGGGTCAGTCTGGTGTCAGTCTCGCCTAGTGATTGGGTCAGTCTGGTGTCAGCCTTGCCTCGTGATGGGGTCAGTCTGGTGTCAGCCTCGCCCCGTGATGGTGTCAGTCTGGTGTCAGCCTCGCCTCGTGATGCTGTCAGTCTGGAGTCAGCCTCGCCCAGTGATGGGGTCAGTCTGGTGTCAGCCTCACATCATGATGGGGTCAGTCTGGTGTCAGCCTCGCCTAGTGATGGGGTCAGTCTGGTGTCAGCCTCACATCATGATGGGGTCAGTCTGGTGTCAGTCTCGCCTCGTGATGGTGTCAGTCTGGTGTCAGCCTCGGCTCGTGATGGGGTCAGTCTGGTGTCAGCCTCGCCTCGTGATGGGGTAAGTCTGGTGTCAGCCTCGCCTCATGATGGGGTCAGTCTGGTGACAGCCTCGCCTCGTGATGGTGTCAGTTTGGTGTCAGCCTCACATCATGATGGGGTCAGTCTGGTGTCAGTCTCGCCTCGTGATGGTGTCAGTCTGGTGTCAGCCTCGCCTCGTGATGCTGTCAGTCTGGAGTCAGCCTCGCCCCGTGATGGGGTCAGTCTGGTGTAAGCCTCGCCTAGTGATGGGGTCAGTCTGGTGTCAGCCTCACATCATGATGGGGTCAGTCTGGTGTCAGTCTCGCCTCGTGATGGTGTCAGTCTGGTGTCAGCCTCGCCTCGTGATGGGGTCAGTCTGGTGTCAGCCTCGCCTCGTGATGGGGTCAGTCTGGTGTCAGCCTCGCCTCGTGATGGGGTCAGTCTGGTGTCAGCCTCGCCTCGTGATGGGATCAGTCTGGTGTCAGCCTCACATCATGATGGTGTCAGTCTGGTGTCAGCCTCGCCTCGTGATGGTGTCAGTCTTGTGTCAGCCTCGCCTCGTGATGAGGTCAGTCTGGTGTCAGCCTCACATCATGATGGTGTCAGTCTGGTGTCAGCCTCGCCTCGTGATAGTGTCAGTCTGGTGTCAGCCTCGCCTCGTGATGGGGTCAGTCTGGTGTCAGCCTCACATCATGATGGTGTAAGTCAGGTGTCAGCCTTGCCTCTTGATGGGGTCAGTGTGGTGTCAGCCACGCCTCGTGATGGGGTTAGTCTGGTGTCAGCCTCGCCTCGTGATGGGGTCAGTCTGGTGTCAGCCTCGCCTCGTGATGGGGTCAGTCTGGTGTCAGCCTCGCCTCGTGATGGGGTCAGTCTGGTGTCAGCCTCACATCATGATGGTGTCAGTCTGGTGTCAGCCTCGACTCGTGATGGTGTCAGTCTTGTATCAGCCTCGCCTCGTGATGAGGTCAGTCTGGTGTCAGCCTCACATCATGATGGGGTCAGTCTGGTGTCAGCCTCGCCTCGTGATGGGGTCAGTCTGGTGTCAGCCTCGCCTCGTGATGGGGTCAGTCTGGTGTCAGCCTCGCCTCGTGATGGTGTCAGTCTGGTGTCAGCCTCGCCTCGTGATTGGGTCAGTCCGGTGTCAGTCTCGCCTCGTGATGGTGTCAGTCTGGTGTCAGCCTCACATCGTGATGGTGTCAGTCTGGTGTCAGCCTCGCGTCGTGATGGGGTCAGTCGGGTTTCAGCCTCGCCTCGTGATGGTGTCAGTCTGGTGTCAGCCTCGCCTAGTGATAGGGTCAGTCTGGTGTCAGCCTCGCCTCGTGATGGGGTCAGTCTGGTGTCAGCCTCACATCATGATGGTGTCAGTCTGGTGTCAGCCTCGCCTCGTGATGGGGTCAGTCTGGTGTCAGTCTCGACTCGTGATGGGGTCAGTCTGGTGTCAGCCTCACATCATGATGGTGTCAGTCTGGTGTCAGCCTCGCCTCGTGATGGGGTCAGTCTGGTGTCAGTCTCACATCATGATGGTGTCAGTCTGGTGTCAGCCTCGCCTCGTGATGGTGTCAGTCTGATGTCAGCCTCGCCTCGTGATGGGGTCAATTTGGTATCAGCCTCACCTCGTGATGGGGTCAGTCTGGTGTCAGCCTCGCCTCGTGATGGGGTCAGTCTGGTGTCAGCCTCGCCTCGTGATGGTGTCAGTTTGGTGTCAGCCTCACATCATGATGGGGTCAGTCTGGTGTCAGTCTCGCCTCGTGATGGTGTCAGTCTGGTGTCAGCCTCGCCTCGTGATGCTGTCAGTCTGGAGTCAGCCTCGCCCCGTGATGGGGTCAGTCTGGTGTCAGCCTCACATCATGATGGTGTCAGTCAGGTGTCAGCCTCGCCTCGTGATGGGGTCAGTGTGGTGTCAGCCACGCCTCGTGATGTGGTTAGTCTGGTGTCAGCCTCGCCTCGTGATGGTGTCAGTCTGGTGTCAGCCTCGACTCGTGATGGTGTCAGTCTGGTGTCAGCCTTGCCTCGTGATGGTGTCAGTCTGGTGTCAGCCTCGCCTCGTGATGGTGTCAGTCTGGTGTCAGCCTCGCCTAGTGATGGGGTCAGTCTGGTGTCAGCCTCACATCATGTTGGGGTCAGTCTGGTGTCAGTCTCGCCTAGTGATGGGGTCAGTCTGGTGTCAGCCTCGCCTCGTGATGGTGTCAGTCTGTTGTCAGCCTCGCCTCGTAATGGGGTCAGTCTGGTGTCAGCCACGCCTCGTGATGGGGTCAGTCTGGTGTCAGCCTCGCCTCGTGATGGGGTCAGTTTGGTGTCAGCCTCGCCTCGTGATGGGGTCAGTCTGGTGTCAGCCTCACATCATGATGGTGTCAGTCAGGTGTCAGCCCATCATCATGATGGTGTCAGTCTGGTGTCAGCCTCGCCTCGTGATGGTGTCAGTTTGGTGTCAGCCTCGCCTAGTTTTAGGGTCAGTCTGGTGTCAGCCTCGCCTCATGATGGGGTCAGTTTGGTGTCAGCCTCGCCTCTTCATGGGGTCAGTCTGGTGTCAGCCTCACATCATGATGGTGTCAGTCTGGTGTCAGCCTCGCCTCGTGATGGGGTCAATCTGGTGTCAGCCTGGCCTCGTGATGGTGTCAGTCTGATGTCAGCCTCACCTCGTGATGGGGTCAATTTGGTATCAGCCTCGCCTCGTGATGGGGTCAGTCTGGTGTCAGCCTCGCCTCGTGATGGAGTCAGTCTGGTGTCAGCCTCGCCTCGTGATGGGGTCAGTCTGTGTTTCAGCCTCGCCTCGTGATGGGGTCAGTCTGGTGTCAGCCTCACATCATGATGGTGTCAGTCTGGTGTCAGCCTCGCCTCGTGATGGGGTCAGTCTGGTGTCAGCCTCGCCTCGTGATGGTGTCAGTCTGGTGTCAGCCTCGCCTAGTGATAGGGTCAGTCTGGTGTCAGCCTCGCCTCGTGATGGGGTCAGTCTGGTGTCAGCCTCACATCATGATGGTGTCAGTCTGGTGTCAGCCTCGCCTCGTGATGGGGTCAGTCTGGTGTCAGTCTCGACTCGTGATGGGGTCAGTCTGGTGTCAGCCTCACATCATGATGGTGTCAGTCTTGTGTCAGCCTCGCCTCGTGATGGGGTCAGTCTGGTGTCAGCCTTGCCTAGTGATTGGGTCAGTCTGGTGTCAGCCTCACATCATGATGGTGTCAGTCTGGTGTCAGCCTCGCCTCGTGATGGTGTCAGTCTTGTGTCAGCCTCACATCGTGATGGGGTCAGTCTGGTGTCAGCCTCACATCATGATGGTGTCAGTCTGGTGTCAGCCTCGCCTCGTGATGGGGTCAGTCTGGTGTCAGCCTCGCCTCGAGATGGGGTCAGTCTGGTGTCAGTCTCGCCTCGTGATGGTGTCAGTCTGGTGTCAGCCTCACATCATGATGGTGTCAGTCTGGTGTCAGCCTTGCCTCGTGATGGTGTCAGTCTGGTGTCAGCCTCGCCTCGTAATGGGGTCAGTCTGGTGTCAGCCTCGCCTCGTGATGGGTTCAGTTTGGTGTCAGCCTCGCCTCGTGATGGGGTCAGTCTGGTGTCAGCCTCACATCATGATGGTGTCAGTCAGGTGTCAGCCCATCATCATGATGGTGTCAGTCTGGTGTCAGCCTCGCCTCGTGATGGTGTCAGTTTGGTGTCAGCCTCGCCTAGTGATAGGGTCAGTCTGGTGTCAGCCTCGCCTCATGATGGGGTCAGTTTGGTGTCAGCCTCGCCTCTTCATGGGGTCAGTCTGGTGTCAGCCTCACATCATGATGGTGTCAGTCTGGTGTCAGCCTCGCCTCGTGATGGGGTCAGTCTGGTGTCAGCCTCGCCTCGTGATGGGGTCAGTCTGGTGTCAGTCTCGCCTCGTGATTGGGTCAGTCTGGTGTCAGCCTTGCCTCGTGATGGGGTCAGTCTGGTGTCAGCCTTGCCCCGTGATGGTGTCAGTCTGGTGTCAGCCTCGCCTCGTGATGCTGTCAGTCTGGAGTCAGCCTCGCCCCGTGATGGGGTCAGTCTGGTGTAAGCCTCGCCTAGTGATGGGGTCAGTCTGGTGTCAGCCTCACATCATGATGGGGTCAGTCTGGTGTCAGTCTCGCCTCGTGATGGTGTCAGTCTGGTGTCAGCCTCGCCTCGTGATGGTGTCAGTCTGGTGTCAGCCTCGCCTCGTGATGGGGTCAGTCTGGTGTCAGCCTCGCCTCGTGATGGGGTCAGTCTGGTGTCAGCCTCGCCTCGTGATGGGGTCAGTCTGGTGTCAGCCTCGCCTCGTGATGGTGTCAGTTTGGTGTCAGCCTCACATCATGATGGTGTCAGTTTGGTGTCAGTCTCGCCTCGTGATGGTGTCAGTCTGGTGTCAGCCTCGCCTCGTGATGCTGTCAGTCTGGAGTCAGCCTCGCCCCGTGATGGGGTCAGTCTGGTGTAAGCCTCGCCTAGTGATGGGGTCAGTCTGGTGTCAGCCTCACATCATGATGGGGTCAGTCTGGTGTCAGTCTCGCCTCGTGATGGTGTCAGTCTGGTGTCAGCCTCGCCTCGTGATGGGGTCAGTCTGGTGTCAAACTCGCCTCGTGATGGGGTCAGTCTGGTGTCAGCCTCACATCATGATGGTGTCAGTCTGGTGTCAGCCTCGCCTCGTGATGGTGTCAGTCTTGTGTCAGCCTCGCCTCGTGATGAGGTCAGTCTGGTGTCAGCCTCACATCATGATGGTGTCAGTCTGGTGTCAGCCTCGCCTCGTGATAGTGTCAGTCTGGTGTCAGCCTCGCCTCGTGATGGGGTCAGTCTGGTGTCAGCCTCACATCATGATGGTGTCAGTCAGGTGTCAGCCTCGCCTCTTGATGGGGTCAGTGTGGTGTAAGCCACGCCTCGTGATGGGGTTAGTCTGGTGTCAGCCTCGCCTCGTGATGGGGTCAGTCTGGTGTCAGCCTCGCCTCGTGATGGGGTTGGTCTGGTGTCAGCCTCGCCTCGTGATGGGGTCAGTCTGGTGTCAGCCTCACATCATGATGGTGTCAGTCTGGTGTCAGCCTCGACTCGTGATGGTGTCAGTCTGGTGTCAGCCTCGCCTCGTGATAGTGTCAGTCTGGTGTCAGCCTCGCCTCGTGATGGGGTCAGTCTGGTGTCAGCCTCACATCATGATGGTGTCAGTCAGGTGTCAGCCTCGCCTCTTGATGGGGTCAGTGTGGTGTAAGCCACGCCTCGTGATGGGGTTAGTCTGGTGTCAGCCTCGCCTCGTGATGGGGTCAGTCTGGTGTCAGCCTCGCCTCGTGATGGGGTTGGTCTGGTGTCAGCCTCACATCATGATGGTGTCAGTCTGGTATCAGCCTCGCCTCGTGATGAAATCAGTCTGGTGTCAGCCTCACATCATGATGGTGTCAGTCTGGTGTCAGCCTCGACTCGTGATGGTGTCAGTCTTGTATCAGCCTCGCCTCGTGATGAGGTCAGTCTGGTGTCAGCCTCACATCATGATGGGGTCAGTCTGGTGTCAGCCTCGCCTCGTGATGGGGTCAGTCTGGTGTCAGCCTCGCCTCGTGATGGGGTCAGTCTGGTGTCAGCCTCGCCTCGTGATGGTGTCAGTCTGGTGTCAGCCTCGCCTCGTGATTGGGTCAGTCCGGTGTCAGTCTCGCCTCGTGATGGTGTCAGTCTGGTGTCAGCCTCGCCTCGTGATGGGGTCAGTCTGGTGTCAGCCTCACCTCGTGATGGGGTCAGTCTGGTGTCAGCCTCGCCTCGTGATGGGGTCAGTCTGGTGTCAGCCTCGCCTCGTGATGGGGTCAGTCTGGTGTCAGCCTCGCCTCGTGATGGGGTCAGTCTGGAGTCAGCCTCACATCATGATGGTGTCAGTCTGGTGTCAGCCTCGCCTCGTGATGGGGTCAGTCTGGTGTCAGCCTCGCCTCGTGATGGTGTCAGTCTGGTGTCAGCCTCGCCTCGTGATTGGGTCAGTCCGGTGTCAGTCTCGCCTCGTGATGGTGTCAGTCTGGTGTCAGCCTCGCCTCGTGATGGGGTCAGTCTGGTGTCAGCCTCGCCTCGTGATGGGGTCAGTCTGGTGTCAGCCTCGCCTCGTGATGGGGTCAGTCTGGAGTCAGCCTCACATCATGATGGTGTCAGTCTGGAGTCAGCCTCGCCTCGTGATGAGGTCAGTCTGGTGTCAGCCTCACATCATGATGGTGTCAGTCTGGTGTCAGCCTCGCCTCGTGATGGGGTCAGTCTGGTGTCAGTCTCGCCTCATGATGAGGTCAGTCTGGTGTCAGCCTCACATCATGATGGTGTCAGTCAGGTGTCAGCCTCGCCTCGTGATGGGGTCAGTGTGGTGTCAGCCACGCCTCGTGATGGGGTTAGTCTGGTGTCAGCCTCGCCTCGTGATGGGGTCAGTCTGGTGTCAGCCTCGCCTCGTGATGGGGTCAGTCTGGTGTCAGCCTCGCCTCGTGATGGAGTCAGTCTGGTGTCAGCCTCACATCATGATGGTGTCAGTTTGGTGTCAGCCTCGACTCGTGATGGTGTCAGTCTTGTATCAGCCTTGCCTCGTGATGAGGTCAGTCTGGTGTCAGCCTCACATCATGATGGTGTCAGTCTGGTGTCAGCCTCGCCTCGTGATGGGGTCAGTCTGGTGTCAGCCTCACATCATGATGGTGTCAGTCTGGTGTCAGCCTCACATCATGATGGTGTCAGTCTTGTATCAGCCTTGCCTCGTGATGAGGTCAGTCTGGTGTCAGCCTCACATCATGATGGTGTCAGTCTGGTGTCAGCCTCGACTCGTGATGGTGTCAGTCTTGTATCAGCCTCGCCTCGTGATGAGGTCAGTCTGGTGTCAGCCTCACATCATGATGGGGTCAGTCTGGTGTTAGCCTCGCCTCGTGATGGGGTCAGTCTGGTGTCAGGCCTCACCTCGTGATGGTGTCAGTCTGGTGTCAGCCTCGCCTCGTGATGGGGTCAGTCTGGTGTCAGCCTCGCCTCGTGACGGTGTCGGTCTGGTGTCAGCCTCGCTAGTGACGGAGTCGGTCTGGTGTCAGCCTCTCCTCGTGACGGTGTCGGTCTGGTGTCAGCCTCTCCTCGTGACGGTGTCGGTCTGGTGTCAGCCTCTCCTCGTGACAGGGTCCGTCTGGTGTCAGCCTCGCTAGTGACGGTTTCGGTCTGGTGTCAGCCTCTCCTCGTGACGGTGTCAGTCTGGTGTCAGCCTCGCTAGTGACGGTGTCAGTCTGGTGTCAGCCTCTCCTCGTGACGGTGTCAGTCTGGTGTCAGCCTCTCCTCGTGACGGTGTCAGTCTGGTGTCAGCCTCGCTAGTGACGGTTTCAGTCTGGTGTCAGCCTCTCCTCGTGACGGTGTCCGTCTGGTGTCAGCCTCTCCTCGTGACGGTGTCAGTCTGGTGTCAGCCTCGCTAGTGACGGGGTCGGTCTGGTGTCAGCCTCTCCTCGTGACGGGGTCGGTCTGGTGTCAGCCTCTCCTCGTGACGGTGTCGGTCTGGTGTCAGCCTCTCCTCGTGACGGGGTCCGTCTGGTGTCAGCCTCTCCTCGTGACGGGGTCGGTCTGGTGTCAGCCTCTCCTCGTGACGGGGTCGGTCTGGTGTCAGCCTCGCTAGTGACGGTTTCAGTCTGGTGTCAGCCTCTCCTCGTGACGGTGTCAGTCTGGTGTCAGCCTCGCTAGTGACGGTGTCAGTCTGGTGTCAGCCTCGCTAGTGACGGTTTCAGTCTGGTGTCAGCCTCTCCTCGTGATGGTGTCCGTCTGGTGTCAGCCTCGCTAGTGACGGGGTCGGTCTGGTGTCAGCCTCGCTAGTGACGGGGTCGGTCTGGTGTCAGCCTCGCCTCGTGACGGTGTCGGTCTGGTGTCAGCCTCGCCTCGTGACGTGTCGGTCTGGTGTCATCCTCGCTAGTGACGGTGTCGGTCTGGTGTCATCCTCGCCTCGTGACGGGGTCGGTCTGGTGTCAGCCTCGCTAGTGACGGTGTCGGTCTGGTGTCAGCCTCTCCTCGTGACAGGGTCCGTCTGGTGTCAGCCTCGCTAGTGACGGTTTCGGTCTGGTGTCAGCCTCTCCTCGTGACGGTGTCGGTCTGGTGTCAGCCTCGCCTCGTGACGGTGTCGGTCTGGTGTCAGCCTCGCCTCGTGACGGTGTCGGTCTGGTGTCAGCCTCGCCTCGTGACGGTGTCGGTCTGGTGTTATGCTCGCTAGTGACGGTGTCGGTCTGTTGTCATCCTCGCCTCGTGACGGGGTCGGTCTGGTGTCAGCCTCTCCTCGTGACGGTGTCGGTCTGGTGTCAGCCTCTCCTCGTGACGGGGTCGGTCTGGTGTCAGCCTCTCCTCGTGACGGGGGTCGGTCTGGTGTCAGCCTCGCTAGTGACGGTTTCGGTCTGGTGTCAGCCTCTCCTCGTGACGGTGTCAGTCTGGTGTCAGCCTCTCCTCGTGACGGTGTCAGTCTGGTGTCAGCCTCGCTAGTGACGGTTTCAGTCTGGTGTCAGCCTCTCCTCGTGACGGTGTCGGTCTGGTGTCAGCCTCGCTAGTGACGGGGTCGGTCTGGTGTCAGCCTCGCTAGTGACGGTTTCAGTCTTGACGGTGTCAGTCTGGTGTCTGCCTCGCTAGTGACGGTTTCAGTCTGGTGTCTGCCTCGCTAGTGACGGTTTCAGTCTGGTGTCAGCCTCTCCTCGTGACGGTGTCGGTCTGGTGTCAGCCTCGCTAGTGACGGGGTCGGTCTGGTGTCAGCCTCGCTAGTGACGGTTTCAGTCTCGTGTCAGCCTCTCCTCGTGAAGGTGTCAGTCTGGTGTCTGCCTCGCTAGTGACGGGGTCGGTCTGGTGTCAGCCTCGCCTCGTGACGGTGTCGGTCTGGTGTCAGCCTCTCCTCGTGACGGTGTCGATCTGGTGTCATCCTCGCTAGTGACGGTGTCGGTCTGGTGTCATCCTCGCCTCGTGACGGGGTCGGTCTGGTGTCAGCCTCGCTAGTGACGGGGTCGGTCTGGTGTCAGCCTCTCCTCGTGACGGGGTCCGTCTGGTGTCAGCCTCTCCTCGTGACGGGGTCGGTCTGGTGTCAGCCTCTCCTCGTGACGGGGTCGATCTGGTGTCAGCCTTGCCTCGTGACGGTGTCGGTCTGGTGTCAGCCTCGCTAGTGACGGTATCAGTCTGGTGTCAGCCTCTCCTCGTGACGGTGTCGGTCTGGTGTCAGCCTCTCCTCGTGACGGGGTCCGTCTGGTGTCAGCCTCTCCTCGTGACGGGGTCGGTCTGGTGTCAGCCTCTCCTCGTGACGGTGTCAGTCTGGTGTCAGCCTCGCTAGTGACGGTATCAGTCTGGTGTCAGCCTCTCCTCGTGACGGTGTCGGTCTGGTGTCAGCCTCGCCTCGTGACGGTGTCGGTCTGGTGTCAGCCTCGCCTCGTGACGGTGTCGGTCTGGTGTCAGCCTCGCCTCGTGACGGTGTCGGTCTGGTGTCATCCTCGCTAGTGACGGTGTCGGTCTGGTGTCATCCTCGCCTCGTGACGGGGACGGTCTGGTGTCAGCCTCGCTAGTGACGGTGTCGGTCTGGTGTCAGCCTCTCCTCGTGACGGTGTCGGTCTGGTGTCAGCCTCTCCTCGTGACAGGGTCGGTCTGGTGTCAGCCTCTCCTCGTGACGGGGTCGGTCTGGTGTCAGCCTCGCTAGTGACGGTTTCAGTCTGGTGTCAGCCTCTCCTCGTGACGGTGTCAGTCTGGTGTCTGCCTCGCTAGTGACGGGGTCGGTCTGGTGTCAGCCTCTCCTCGTGACGGTGTCGGTCTGGTGTCAGCCTCTCCTCGTGACGGGGTCGGTCTGGTGTCAGCCTCTCCTCGTGACGGGGGTCGGTCTGGTGTCAGCCTCGCTAGTGACGGTTTCGGTCTGGTGTCATCCTCTCCTCGTGACGGTGTCGGTCTGGTGTCAGCCTCGCTAGTGACGGTGTCAGTCTGGTGTCAGCCTCGCTAGTGACGGTTTCAGTCTGGTGTCAGCCTCTCCTCGTGACGGTGTCAGTCTGGTGTCAGCCTCTCCTCGTGACAGTGTCAGTCTGGTGTCAGCCTCGCTAGTGACGGTTTCAGTCTGGTGTCAGCGTCTCCTCGTGACGGTGTCGGTCTGGTGTCAGCCTCTCCTCGTGTTGGTGTCGGTCTGGTGTCAGCCTCGCTAGTGACGGGGTCGGTCTGGTGTCAGCCTCGCTAGTGACGGTGTCGGTCTGGTGTCAGCCTCGCCTCGTGACGGTGTCGGTCTGGTGTCAGCCTCGCCTCGTGACGGGGTCGGTCTGGTGTCAGCCTCTCCTCGTGACGGGGTCGGTCTGGTGTCAGCCTGGCTAGTGACGGTTTCAGTCTGGTGTCAGCCTCGCCTCGTGACGGTGTCGGTCTGGTGTCATGCTCGCTAGTGACGGTGTCGGTCTGGTGTCATCCTCGCCTCGTGACGGGGTCGGTCTGGTGTCAGCCTCTCCTCGTGACGGTGTCGGTCTAGTGTCAGCCTCTCCTCGTGACGGGGTCGGTCTGGTGTCAGCCTCTCCTCGTGACGGGGGTCGGTCTGGTGTCAGCCTCGCTAGTGACGGTTTCGGTCTGGTGTCAGCCTCTCCTCGTGACGGTGTCGGTCTGGTGTCAGCCTCGCTAGTGACGGTTTCAGTCTGGTGTCAGCCTCTCCTCGTGACGGTGTCAGTCTGGTGTCAGCCTCTCCTCGTGACGGTGTCAGTCTGGTGTCAGCCTCGCTAGTGACGGTTTCAGTCTGGTGTCAGCCTCTCCTCGTGACGGTGTCGGTCTGGTGTCAGCCTCGCTAGTGACGGGGTCGGTCTGGTGTCAGCCTCGCTAGTGACGGTTTCAGTCTGGTGTCAGCCTCTCCTCGTGACGGTGTCAGTCTGGTGTCAGCCTCTCCTCGTGAAGGTGTCAGTCTGGTGTCTGCCTCGCTAGTGACGGGGTCGGTCTGGTGTCAGCCTCGCCTCGTGACGGTGTCGGTCTGGTGTCAGCCTCGCCTCGTGACGGTGTCGGTCTGGTGTCATCCTCGCTAGTGACGGTGTCGGTCTGGTGTCATCCTCGCCTCGTGACGGGGTCGGTCTGGTGTCAGCCTCGCTAGTGACGGGGTCGGTCTGGTGTCAGCCTCTCCTCGTGACGGGGTCCGTCTGGTGTCAGCCTCTCCTCATGACGGGGTCGGTCTGGTGTCAGCCTCTCCTCGTGACGGGGTCGGTCTGGTGTCAGCCTTGCCTCGTGATGGTGTCGGTCTGGTGTCAGCCTCGCTAGTGACGGTATCAGTCTGGTGTCAGCCTCTCCTCGTGACGGGGTCCGTCTGGTGTCAGCCTCTCCTCGTGACGGGGTCGGTCTGGTGTCAGCCTCTCCTCGTGACGGTGTCAGTCTGTTGTCAGCCTCGCTAGTGACGGTATCAGTCTGGTGTCAGCCTCGCCTCGTGACGGGGTCGGTCTGGTGTCAGCTCGCTAGTGACGGTGTCGGTCTGGTGTCAGCCTCGCTAGTGACGGGGTCGGTCTGGTGTCAGCCTCGCTAGTGACGGGGTCGGTCTGGTGTCAGCCTCGCTAGTGACGGGGTCGGTCTGGTGTCAGCCTCGCCTCGTGACGGTGTCGGTCTGGTGTCAGCCTCGCCTCGTGACGGTGTCGGTCTGGTGTCATCCTCGCCTCGTGACGGGGTCGGTCTGGTGTCAGCCTCGCTAATGACGGGGTCGGTCTGGTGTCAGCCTCTCCTCGTGACGGTGTCGGTCTGGTGTCAGCCTCTCCTCGTGACGGTGTCGGTCTGGTGTCAGCCTCTCCTCGTGACGGGGTCGGTCTGGTGTCAGCCTCTCCTCGTGACGGGGGTCGGTCTGGTGTCAGCCTCGCTAGTGACGGTTTCGGTCTGGTGTCAGCCTCTCCTCGTGACGGTGTCGGTCTGGTGTCAGCCTCGCTAGTGACGGTGTCAGTCTGGTGTCAGCCTCGCCTCGTGACGGTTTCAGTCTGGTGTCAGCCTCTCCTCGTGACGGTGTCAGTCTGGTGTCAGCCTCTCCTCGTGACGGTGTCAGTCTGGTGTCAGCCTCGCTAGTGACGGTTTCAGTCTGGTGTCAGCCTCTCCTCGTGACGGTGTCGGTCTGGTGTCAGCCTCGCTAGTGACGGGGTCGGTCTGGTGTCAGCCTCGCTAGTGACGGGGTCGGTCTGGTGTCAGCCTCGCTAGTGACGGGGTCGGTCTGGTGTCAGCCTCTCCTCGTGACGGTGTCGGTCTGGTGTCAGCCTCGCCTCGTGACGGTGTCGGTCTGGTGTCAGCCTCGCCTCGTGACGGTGTCGGTCTGGAGTCAGCCTCGCCTCGTGACGGTGTCGGTCTGGTGTCATCCTCGCCTCGTGATGGGGTCGGTCTGGTGTCAGCCTCGCTAGTGACGGTTTCAGTCTGGTGTCAGCCTCTCCTCGTGACGGTGTCAGTCTGGTGTCTGCCTCGCTAGTGACGGGGTCGGTCTGGTGTCAGCCTCGCCTCGTGACGGTGTCGGTCTGGTGTCATCCTCGCTAGTGACGGGGTCGGTCTGGTGTCAGCCTCTCCTCGTGACGGGGTCGGTCTGGTGTCAGCCTCGCCTCGTGACGGTGTCGGTCTGGTGTCAGCCTCGCTAGTGACGGTGTCGGTCTGGTGTCAGCATCTCCTCGTGACGGGGTCGGTCTGGTGTCAGCCTCTCCTCGTGACGGGGTCGGTCTGGTGTCGTCCTCGCCTCGTGACGGTGTCGGACTGGTGTCATCCTCGCTAGTGACGGTGTCGGTCTGGTGTCAGCCTCTCCTCGTGACGGTGTCGGTCTGGTGTCAGCCTCGCTAGTGTCGGTGTCAGTCTGGTGTCAGCCTCGCTAGTGACGGTTTCAGTCTGGTGTCAGCCTCGCCTCGTGACGGGGTCGGTCTGGTGTCAGCCTCTCCTCGTGACGGTGTCGGTCTGGTGTCAGCCTCTCCTCGTGACGGTGTCGGTCTGGTGTCAGCCTCTCCTCGTGACGGGGTCGGTCTGGTGTCAGCCTCTCCACGTGACGGGGTCGGTCTGGTGTCAGCCTCGCTAGTGACGGTTTCAGTCTGGTGTCAGCCTCTCCTCGTGACGGTGTCAGTCTGGTGTCTGCCTCGCTAGTGACGGGGTCGGTCTGGTGTCAGCCTCTCCTCGTGACGGTGTCGGTCTGGTGTCAGCCTCTCCTCGTGACGGGGTCGGTCTGGTGTCAGCCTCTCCTCGTGACGGGGGTCGGTCTGGTGTCAGCCTCGCTAGTGACGGTTTCGGTCTGGTGTCAGCCTCTCCTCGTGACGGTGTCGGTCTGGTGTCAGCCTCTCCTCGTGACGGTGTCAGTCTGGTGTCAGCCTCGCTAGTGACGGTTTCTGTCTGGTGTCAGCCTCTCCTCGTGACGGTGTCGGTCTGGTGTCAGCCTCTCCTCGTGACGGTGTCAGTCTGGTGTCAGCCTCGCTAGTGACGGGGTCGGTCTGGTGTCAGCCTCGCTAGTGACGGTGTCGGTCTGGTGTCAGCCTCGCCTCGTGACGGTGTCGGTCTGGTGTCAGCCTCTCCTCGTGACGGTGTCGGTCTGGTGTCAGCCTCTCCTCGTGACGGAGTCGGTCTGGTGTCATCCTCTCCTCGTGACGGGATCGGTCTGGTGTCAGCCTCGCTAGTGACGGTTTCAGTCTGGTGTCAGCCTCGCCTCGTGACGGTGTCGGTCTGGTGTCAGCCTCTCCTCGTGACGGTGTCAGTCTGGTGTCAGCCTCGCTAGTGACGGTATCAGTCTGGTGTCAGCCTCTTCTCGTGACGGTGTCGGTCTGGTGTCAGCCTCGCTAGTGACGGGGTCGGTCTGGTGTCAGCCTCGCTAGTGACGGGGTCGGTCTGGTGTCAGCCTCGCCTCGTGACGGTGTCGGTCTGGTGTCAGCCTCTCCTCGTGACGGTGTCGGTCTGGTGTCAGCCTCGCTAGTGACGGGGTCGGTCTGGTGTCAGCCTCGCTAGTGACGGTTTCAGTCTGGTGTCAGCCTCTCCTCGTAACGGTGTCGGTCTGGTGTCAGCCTCGCTAGTGACGGGGTCGGTCTGGTGTCAGCCTCGCTAGTGACGGTGTCGGTCTGGTGTCAGCCTCGCCTCGTGACGGTGTCGGTCTGGTGTCAGCCTCGCCTCGTGACGGTGTCGGTCTGGTGTCAGCTTCGCCTCGTGACGGTGTCGGTCTGGTGTCAGCCTCGCCTCGTGACGGTGTCGGTCTGGTGTCAGCCTCTCCTCGTGACGGTGTCGGTCTGGTGTCAGCCTCTCCTCGTGACGGGGTCGGTCTCGTGTCAACCTCTCCTCGTGACGGGGTCGGTCTGGTGTCAGCCTCGCTAGTGACGGTTTCAGTCTGGTGTCAGCCTCGCCTCGTGACGGTGTCCCTCTGGTGTCATGCTCGCTAGTGACGGTGTCGGTCTGGTGGCATCCTCGCCTTGTGACGGTGTCGTTCTGGTGTCAGCCTCTCCTCGTGACGGTGTCGGTCTGGTGTCAGCCTCTCCTCGTGACGGGGTCGGTCTGGTGTCAGCCTCTCCTCGTGACGGGGGTCGGTCTGGTGTCAGCCTCGCTAGTGACGGTTTCGGTCTGGTGTCAGCCTCTCCTCGTGACGGTGTCGGTCTGGTGTCAGCCTCGCTAGTGACGGTGTCAGTCTGGTGTCAGCCTCGCTAGTGACGGTTTCAGTCTGGTGTCAGCCTCTCCTCGTGGCGGTGTCAGTCTGGTGTCAGCCTCTCCTCGTGACGGTGTCAGTCTGGTGTCAGCCTCGCTAGTGACGGTTTCAGTCTGGTGTCAGCCTCTCCTCGTGACGGTGTCGGTCTGGTGTCATCCTCGCTAGTGACGGTGTCGGTCTGGTGTCATCCTCGCTAGTGACGGGGTCGGTCTGGTGTCAGCCTCGCTAGTGACGGGGTCGGTCTGGTGTCAGCCTCTCCTCGTGACGGTGTCGGTCTGGTGTCAGCCTCTCCTCGTGACGGTGTCGGTCTGGTGTCAGCCTCTCCTCGTGACGGGGTCGGTCTGGTGTCAGCCTCGCTAGTGACGGTTTCAGTCTGGTGTCAGCCTCATCTCGTGATGGTGTCAGTCTGGTGTCTGCCTCGCTAGTGACGGGGTCGGTCTGGTGTCAGCCTCTCCTCGTGACGGTGTCGGTCTGGTGTCAGCCTCTCCTCGTGACGGGGTCCGTCTGGTGTCAGCCTCGCTAGTGACGGTGTCGGTCTGGTGTCAGCCTCTCCTCGTGACGGGGTCGGTCTGGTGTCAGCCTCTCCTCGTGACGGGGGTCGGTCTGGTGTCAGCCTCGCTAGTGACGGTTTCGGTCTGGTGTATGCCTCTCCTCGTGACGGTGTCTGTCTGGTGTCATCCTCGCTAATGACGGTGTCGGTCTGTTGTCATCCTCGCCTCGTGACGGGGTCGGTCTGGTGTCAACCTCGCTAGTGACGGGGTCGGTCTGGTGTCAGCCTCTCCTCGTGACGGTGTCGGTCTGGTGTCAGCCTCGCTAGTGACGGTGTCAGTCTGGTGTTAGCCTCGCTAGTGACGGTTTCAGTCTGGTGTCAACCTCTCCTCGTGACGGTGTCAGTCTGGTGTCAGCCTCTCCTCGTGACGGTGTCAGTCTGGTGTCAGCCTCGCTAGTGACGGTATCAGTCTGGTGTCAGCCTCGCCTCGTGACGGTGTGTCGGTCTGGTGTCAGCCTCGCTTGTGACGGGGTCGCTCTGGTGTCAGCCTCGCTAGTGACGGGGTCGGTCTGGTGTCAGCCTCGCCTCGTGACGGTGTCGGTCTGGTGTCATCCTCGCTAGTGACGGTGTCGGTCTGGTGTCAGCCTCGCCTCGTGACGGTGTCGGTCTGGTGTCAGCCTCGCCTCGTGACGGTGTCGGTCTGGTGTCATCCTCGCTAGTGACGGTGTCGGTCTGGTGTCATCCTCGCCTCGTGACGGGGTCGGTCTGGTGTCAGCCACGCTAGTGACGGGGTCGGTCTGGTGTCAGCCTCTCCTCGTGACGGTGTCGGTCTGGTGTCAGCCTCTCCTCGTGACGGTGTCGGTCTGGTGTCAGCCTCTCCTCGTGACGGGGTCGGTCTGGTGTCAGCCTCTCCTCGTGACGGGGGTCGGTCTGGTGTCAGCCTCGCTAGTGACGGTTTCAGTCTGGTGTCAGCCTCTCCTCGTGACGGTGTCAGTCTGGTGTCTGCCTCGCTAGTGACGGTGTCGGTCTGGTGTCAGCCTCTCCTCGTGACGGTGTCGGTCTGGTGTCAGCCTCTCCTCGTGACGGGGTCGGTCTGGTGTCAGCCTCGCTAGTGACGGTTTCAGTCTGGTGTCAGCCTCTCCTCGTGACGGGGTCGGTCTGGTGTCAGCCTCGCTAGTGACGGTGTCAGTCTGGTGTCTGCCTCGCTAGTGACGGGGTCGGTCTGGTGTCAGCCTCTCCTCTTGACTGTGTCGGTCTGGTGTCAGCCTCTCCTCGTGACGGGGTCGGTCTGGTGTCAGCCTCTCCTCGTGACGGGGTCGGTCTGGTGTCAGCCTCGCCTCGTGACGGTGTCGGTCTGGTGTCAGCCTCGCTAGTGACGGTGTCGGTCTGGTGTCAGCCTCTCCTCGTGACGGGGTCGGTCTGGTGTCAGCATCTCCTCGTGACGGGGGTCGATCTGGTGTCATCCTCGCTAGTGACGGTGTCGGTCTGGTGTCATCCTCGCCTCGTGACGGTGTCGGTCTGGTGTCATCCTCGCTAGTGACGGTGTCGGTCTGGTGTCAGCCTCTCCTCGTGACGGGGTCGGTTTGGTGTCAGCCTCTCCTCGTGACGGGGGTCGGTCTGGTGTCAGCCTCGCTAGTGACGGTTTCAGTCTGGTGTCAGCCTCGCCTCGTGACGGTGTCGGTCTGGTGTTATGATCGCTAGTGACGGTGTCGGTCTGTTGTCATCCTCGCCTCGTGACGGGGTCGGTCTGGTGTCAGCCTCTCCTCGTGACGGGGTCGGTCTGGTGTCAGCCTCTCCTCTTGACGGTGTCAGTCTGGTGTCAGCCTCGCTAGTGACGGTTTCAGTCTGGTTTTAGCCTCTCCTCGTGACGGTGTCGGTCTGGTGTCAGTCTCGCTAGTGACGGGGTCGGTCTGGTGTCAGCCTCGCTAGTGACGGTGTCGGTCTGGTGTCAGCCTCGCCTCGTGACGGTGTCGGTCTGGTGTCAGCCTCGCCTCGTGACGGTGTCGGTCTGGTGTCAGCCTCGCCTCGTGACGGTGTCGGTCTGGTGTCAGCCTCGCTAGTGATGGTTTCAGTCTGGTGTCAGCCTCTCCTCGTGACGGTGTCAGTCTGGTGTCAGCCTCTCCTCGTGACGGTGTCAGTCTGGTGTCAGCCTCGCTAGTGACGGTTTCAGTCTGGTGTCAGCCTCTCCTCGTGACGGTGTCAGTCTGGTGTCAGCCTCTCCTCGTGACGGTGTCAGTCTGGTGTCAGCCTCGCTAGTGACGGGGTCGGTCTGGTGTCAGCCTCGCTAGTGACGGGGTCGGTCTGGTGTCATCCTCGCTAGTGACGGTGTCGGTCTGGTGTCATCCTCGCCTCGTGACGGGGTCGGTCTGGTGTCAGCCACGCTAGTGACGGGGTCGGTCTGGTGTCAGCCTCTCCTCGTGACGGTGTCGGTCTGGTGTCAGCCTCTCCTCGTGACGGTGTCGGTCTGGTGTCAGCCTCTCCTCGTGACGGGGTCGGTCTGGTGTCAGCCTCTCCTCGTGACGGGGTCGGTCTGGTGTCAGCCTCGCTAGTGACGGTTTCAGTCTGGTGTCAGCCTCGCTAGTGACGGTGTCGGTCTGGTGTCAGCCTCGCCTCGTGACGGTGTCGGTCTGGTGTCAGCCTCGCCTCGTGACGGTGTCGGTCTGGTGTCAGCCTCGCTAGTGACGGTTTCAGTCTGGTGTCAGCCTCTCCTCGTGACGGTGTCAGTCTGGTGTCAGCCTCTCCTCGTGACGGTGTCAGTCTGGTGTCAGCCTCGCTAGTGACGGTTTCAGTCTGGTGTCAGCCTCTCCTCGTGACGGTGTCAGTCTGGTGTCAGCCTCTCCTCGTGACGGTGTCAGTCTGGTGTCAGCCTCGCTAGTGACGGTATCAGTCTGGTGTCAGCCTCGCCTCGTGACGGTGTCGGTCTGGTGTCAGCCTCGCTAGTGACGGGGTCGGTCAGGTGTCAGCCTCGCTAGTGATGGGGTCGGTCTGGTGTCAGCCTCGCCTCGTGACGGTGTCGGTCTGGTGTCAGCCTCGCCTCGTGACGGTGTCGGTCTGGTGTCAGCCTCGCCTCGTGACGGTGTCGGTCTGGTGTCAGCCTCTCCTCGTGACGGGGTCGGTCTGGTGTCAGCCTCTCCTCGTGACGGGGGTCGGTCTGGTGTCAACCTCGCTAGTGACGGGGTCGGTCTGGTGTCAGCCTCTCCTCGTGACGGGGTCGGTCTGGTGTCAACCTCTCTAGTGACGGTGTCAGTCTGGTGTCAGCCTCGCTAGTGACGGTTTCAGTCTGGTGTCAGCCTCTCCTCGTGACGGTGTCGGTCTGGTGTCAGCCTCGCTAGTGACGGTGTCGGTCTGGTGTCAGCCTCGCCTCGTGACGGGGTCGGTCTTGTGTCAGCCTCGCCTCGTGATGGTGTCGGACTGGTGTCAGCCTCACTAGTGACGGGGTAGGTCTGGTGTCAGCCTCGCTAGTGACGGTGTCGGTCTGGTGTCAGCCTCTCCTCGTGACGGTGTCGGTCTGGTGTCAGCCTCGCTAGTGACGGTGTCAGTCTGGTGTCAGCCTCGCTATTGACGGTTTCAGTCTGGTGTCAGCCTCTCCTCGTGACGGTGTCAGTCTGGTGTCAGCCTCTCCTCGTGACGGTGTCAGTCTGGTGTCAGCCTCGCTAGTGACGGTTTCAGTCTGGTGTCAGCCTCTCCTCGTGACGGTGTCGGTCTGGTGTCAGCCTCTCCTCGTGACGGTGTCAGTCTGGTGTCAGCCTCGCTAGTGACGGTTTCAGTCTGGTGTCAGCCTCTCCTCGTGACGGTGTCGGTCTGGTGTCAGCCTCGCTAGTGACGGTGTCGGTCTGGTGTCAGCCTCGCTAGTGACGGTGTCGGTCTGGTGTCAGCCTCTCCTCTTGACGGTGTCAGTCTGGTGTCAGCCTCGCTAGTGACGGTTTCAGTCTGATGTCAGCCTCTCCTCGTGACGGTGTCGGTCTGGTGTCAGCCTCTCCTCGTGACAGTGTCAGTCTGGTGTCAGCCTCGCTAGTGACGGTTTCAGTCTGGTGTTAGCCTCTCCTCGTGACGGTGTCGGTCTGGTGTCAGTCTCGCTAGTGACGGGGTCGGTCTGGTGTCAGCCTCGCTAGTGACGGTGTCGGTCTGGTGTCAGCCTCGCCTCGTGACGGTGTCGGTCTGGTGTCAGCCTCGCCTCGTGACGGTGTCGGTCTGGTGTCAGCCTCGCCTCGTGACGGTGTCGGTCTGGTGTCAGCCTCGCTAGTGACGGTTTCAGTCTGGTGTCAGCCTCTCCTCGTGACGGTGTCAGTCTGGTGTCAGCCTCTCCTCGTGACGGTGTCAGTCTGGTGTCAGCCTCGCTAGTGACGGTTTCAGTCTGGTGTCAGCCTCTCCTCGTGACGGTGTCAGTCTGGTGTCAGCCTCTCCTCGTGACGGTGTCAGTCTGGTGTCAGCCTCGCTAGTGACGGGGTCGGTCTGGAGTCAGCCTCGCTAGTGACGGGGTCGGTCTGGTGTCATCCTCGCTAGTGACGGTGTCGGTCTGGTGTCATCCTCGCCTCGTGACGGGGTCGGTCTGGTGTCAGCCACGCTAGTGACGGGGTCGGTCTGGTGTCAGCCTCTCCTCGTGACGGTGTCGGTCTGGTGTCAGCCTCTCCTCGTGACGGTGTCGGTCTGTTGTCAGCCTCTCCTCGTGACGGGGTCGGTCTGGTGTCAGCCTCTCCTCGTGACGGGGTCGGTCTGGTGTCAGCCTCGCTAGTGACGGTTTCAGTCTGGTGTCAGCCTCGCTAGTGACGGTGTCGGTCTGGTGTCAGCCTCGCCTCGTGACGGTGTCGGTCTGGTGTCAGCCTCGCCTCGTGACGGTGTCGGTCTGGTGTCAGCCTCGCCTCGTGACGGTGTCGGTCTGGTGTCAGCCTCGCTAGTGACGGTTTCAGTCTGGTGTCAGCCTCTCCTCGTGACGGTGTCAGTCTGGTGTCAGCCTCGCTAGTGACGGTATCAGTCTGGTGTCAGCCTCGCCTCGTGACGGTGTCGGTCTGGTGTCAGCCTCGCTAGTGACGGGGTCGGTCAGGTGTCAGCCTCGCTAGTGATGGGGTCGGTCTGGTGTCAGCCTCGCCTCGTGACGGTGTCGGTCTGGTGTCAGCCTCGCCTCGTGACGGTGTCGGTCTGGTGTCAGCCTCGCTAGTGACGGGGTCGGTCAGGTGTCAGCCTCGCTAGTGATGGGGTCGGTCTGGTGTCAGCCTCGCCTCGTGACGGTGTCGGTCTGGTGTCAGCCTCGCCTCGTGACGGTGTCGGACTGGTGTCAGCCTCACTAGTGACGGGGTAGGTCTGGTGTCAGCCTCGCTAGTGACGGTGTCGGTCTGGTGTCAGCCTCTCCTCGTGACGGTGTCGGTCTGGTGTCAGCCTCGCTAGTGACGGTGTCAGTCTGGTGTCAGCCTCGCTATTGACGGTTTCAGTCTGGTGTCAGCCTCTCCTCGTGACGGTGTCAGTCTGGTGTCAGCCTCTCCTCGTGACGGTGTCAGTCTGGTGTCAGCCTCGCTAGTGACGGTTTCAGTCTGGTGTCAGCCTCTCCTCGTGACGGTGTCGGTCTGGTGTCAGCCTCTCCTCGTGACGGTGTCAGTCTGGTGTCAGCCTCGCTAGTGACGGTTTCAGTCTGGTGTCAGCCTCTCCTCGTGACGGTGTCGGTCTGGTGTCAGCCTCGCTAGTGACGGTGTCGGTCTGGTGTCAGCCTCGCTAGTGACGGTGTCGGTCTGGTGTCAGCCTCGCCTCGTGACGGGGTCGGTCTGGTGTCAGCCTCGCCTCGTGACGGTGTCGGTCTGGTGTCAGCCTCGCCTCGTGACGGTGTCGGTCTGGTGTCAGCCTCGCCTCGTGATGGTGTTGGTCTGGTGTCAGCCTCTCCTCGTGATGGTGTCGGTCTGGTGTCATCCTCTCCTCGTGACGGGGTCGGTCTGGTGTCAGCCTCTCCTAGTGACGGGGGTCGGTCTGGTGTCAGCCTCGCTAGTGACGGTTTCAGTCTGGTGTCAGCCTCGCCTCGTGACGGTGTCGGTCTGGTGTTATGCTCGCTAGTGACGGTGTCGGTCTGTTGTCATCCTCGCCTCGTGACGGGGTCGGTCTGGTGTCAGCCTCTCCTCGTGACGGGGTCGGTCTGGTGTCAGCCTCTCCTCGTGACGGGGTCGGTCTGGTGTCAGCCTCTCCTCGTGACGGGGGTCGGTCTGGTGTCAGCCTCGCTAGTGACGGTTTCGGTCTGGTGTCAGCCTCTCCTCGTGACGGTGTCGGTCTGGTGTCAGTCTCGCTAGTGACGGTGTCGGTCTGGTGTCAGCCTCTCCTCGTGACGGTGTCGGTCTGGTGTCAGCCTCTCCTCGTGACGGTGTCGGTCTGGTGTCAGCCTCTCCTCGTGACGGGGTCGGTCTGGTGTCAGCCTCGCTAGTGACGGTTTCAGTCTGGTGTCAGCCTCTCCTCGTGACGGTGTCAGTCTGGTGTCTGCCTCGCTAGTGACGGGGTCGGTCTGGTGTCAGCCTCTCCTCGTGACGGGGTCGGTCTGGTGTCAGCCTCTCCTCGTGACTTGGTCGGTCTGGTGTCAGCCTCTCCTCTTGACGGTGTCAGTCTGGTGTCAGCCTCGCTAGTGACGGTTTCAGTCTGGTGTCAGCCTCTCCTCGTGACGGTGTCGGTCTGGTGTCAGCCTCTCCTCGTGACGGAGTCAGTCTGGTGTCAGCCTCGCTAGTGACAGTTTCAGTCTGGTGTCAGCCTCTCCTCGTGACGGTGTCGGTCTGGTGTCAGTCTCGCTAGTGACGGGGTCGGTCTGGTGTCAGCCTCGCTAGTGACGGTGTCGGTCTGGTGTCAGCCTCGCCTCGTGACGGTGTCGGTCTGGTGTCAGCCTCGCCTCGTGACGGTGTCGGTCTGGTGTCAGCCTCGCCTCGTGACGGTGTCGGTCTGGTGTCAGCCTCGCTAGTGACGGTTTCAGTCTGGTGTCAGCCTCTCCTCGTGACGGTGTCAGTCTGGTGTCAGCCTCTCCTCGTGACGGTGTCAGTCTGGTGTCAGCCTCGCTAGTGACGGTTTCAGTCTGGTGTCAGCCTCTCCTCGTGACGGTGTCAGTCTGGTGTCAGCCTCTCCTCGTGACGGTGTCAGTCTGGTGTCAGCCTCGCTAGTGACGGTATCAGTCTGGTGTCAGCCTTGCCTCGTGACGGTGTCGGTCTGGTGTCAGCCTCGCTAGTGACGGGGTCGGTCTGGTGTCAGCCTCGCTAGTGATGGGGTCGGTCTGGTGTCAGCCTCGCCTCGTGACGGTGTCGGTCTGGTGTCAGCCTCGCCTCGTGACGGTGTCGGTCTGGTGTCAGCCTCGCCTCGTGACGGTGTCGGTCTGGTGTCAGCCTCTCCTCGTGACGGGGTCGGTCTGGTGTCAGCCTCTCCTCGTGACGGGGGTCGGTCTGGTGTCAACCTCGCTAGTGACGGTGTCGGTCTGGTGTCAGTCTCGCTAGTGACGGGGTCGGTCTGGTGTCAGCCTCGCTAGTGACGGTGTCGGTCTGGTGTCAGCCTCGCCTCGTGACGGTGTCGGTCTGGTGTCAGCCTCGCCTCGTGACGGTGTCGGTCTGGTGTCAGCCTCGCCTCGTGACGGTGTCGGTCTGGTGTCAGCCTCGCTAGTGACGGTTTCAGTCTGGTGTCAGCCTCTCCTCGTGACGGTGTCAGTCTGGTGTCAGCCTCTCCTCGTGACGGTGTCAGTCTGGTGTCAGCCTCGCTAGTGACGGGGTCGGTCTGGTGTCAGCCTCGCTAGTGACGGGGTCGGTCTGGTGTCATCCTCGCTAGTGACGGTGTCGGTCTGGTGTCATCCTCGCCTCGTGACGGGGTCGGTCTGGTGTCAGCCACGCTAGTGACGGGGTCGGTCTGGTGTCAGCCTCTCCTCGTGACGGTGTCGGTCTGGTGTCAGCCTCTCCTCGTGACGGTGTCGGTCTGGTGTCAGCCTCTCCTCGTGACGGGGTCGGTCTGGTGTCAGCCTCTCCTCGTGACGGGGTCGGTCTGGTGTCAGCCTCTCCTCGTGACAGTGTCAGTCTGGTGTCAGCCTCGCTAGTGACGGTTTCAGTCTGGTGTTAGCCTCTCCTCGTGACGGTGTCGGTCTGGTGTCAGTCTCGCTAGTGACGGGGTCGGTCTGGTGTCAGCCTCGCTAGTGACGGTGTCGGTCTGGTGTCAGCCTCGCCTCGTGACGGTGTCGGTCTGGTGTCAGCCTCGCCTCGTGACGGTGTCGGTCTGGTGTCAGCCTCGCCTCGTGACGGTGTCGGTCTGGTGTCAGCCTCGCTAGTGACGGTTTCAGTCTGGTGTCAGCCTCTCCTCGTGACGGTGTCAGTCTGGTGTCAGCCTCTCCTCGTGACGGTGTCAGTCTGGTGTCAGCCTCGCTAGTGACGGTTTCAGTCTGGTGTCAGCCTCTCCTCGTGACGGTGTCAGTCTGGTGTCAGCCTCTCCTCGTGACGGTGTCAGTCTGGTGTCAGCCTCGCTAGTGACGGGGTCGGTCTGGTGTCAGCCTCGCTAGTGACGGGGTCGGTCTGGTGTCATCCTCGCTAGTGACGGTGTCGGTCTGGTGTCATCCTCGCCTCGTGACGGGGTCGGTCTGGTGTCAGCCACGCTAGTGACGGGGTCGGTCTGGTGTCAGCCTCTCCTCGTGACGGTGTCGGTCTGGTGTCAGCCTCTCCTCGTGACGGTGTCGGTCTGGTGTCAGCCTCTCCTCGTGACGGGGTCGGTCTGGTGTCAGCCTCTCCTCGTGACGGGGTCGGTCTGGTGTCAGCCTCGCTAGTGACGGTTTCAGTCTGGTGTCAGCCTCGCTAGTGACGGTGTCGGTCTGGTGTCAGCCTCGCCTCGTGACGGTGTCGGTCTGGTGTCAGCCTCGCCTCGTGACGGTGTCGGTCTGGTGTCAGCCTCGCCTCGTGACGGTGTCGGTCTGGTGTCAGCCTCGCTAGTGACGGTTTCAGTCTGGTGTCAGCCTCTCCTCGTGACGGTGTCAGTCTGGTGTCAGCCTCTCTAGTGACGGTATCAGTCTGGTGTCAGCCTCGCCTCGTGACGGTGTCGGTCTGGTGTCAGCCTCGCTAGTGACGGGGTCGGTCAGGTGTCAGCCTCGCTAGTGATGGGGTCGGTCTGGTGTCAGCCTCGCCTCGTGACGGTGTCGGTCTGGTGTCAGCCTCGCCTCGTGACGGTGTCGGTCTGGTGTCAGCCTCGCCTCGTGACGGTGTCGGTCTGGTGTCAGCCTCTCCTCGTGACGGGGTCGGTCTGGTGTCAGCCTCTCCTCGTGACGGGGGTCGGTCTGGTGTCAACCTCGCTAGTGACGGGGTCGGTCTGGTGTCAGCCTCTCCTCGTGACGGGGTCGGTCTGGTGTCAACCTCGCTAGTGACGGTGTCAGTCTGGTGTCAGCCTCGCTAGTGACGGTTTCAGTCTGGTGTCAGCCTCTCCTCATGACGGTGTCGGTCTGGTGTCAGCCTCGCTAGTGACGGTGTCGGTCTGGTGTCAGCCTCGCCTCGTGACGGGGTCGGTCTGGTGTCAGCCTCGCCTCGTGACGGTGTCGGACTGGTGTCAGCCTCACTAGTGACGGGGTAGGTCTGGTGTCAGCCTCGCTAGTGACGGTGTCGGTCTGGTGTCAGCCTCTCCTCGTGACGGTGTCGGTCTGGTGTCAGCCTCGCTAGTGACGGTGTCAGTCTGGTGTCAGCCTCGCTATTGACGGTTTCAGTCTGGTGTCAGCCTCTCCTCGTGACGGTGTCAGTCTGGTGTCAGCCTCTCCTCGTGACGGTGTCAGTCTGGTGTCAGCCTCGCTAGTGACGGTTTCAGTCTGGTGTCAGCCTCTCCTCGTGACGGTGTCGGTCTGGTGTCAGCCTCTCCTCGTGACGGTGTCAGTCTGGTGTCAGCCTCGCTAGTGACGGTTTCAGTCTGGTGTCAGCCTCTCCTCGTGACGGTGTCGGTCTGGTGTCAGCCTCGCTAGTGACGGTGTCGGTCTGGTGTCAGCCTCGCTAGTGACGGTGTCGGTCTGGTGTCAGCCTCGCCTCGTGACGGGGTCGGTCTGGTGTCAGCCTCGCCTCGTGACGGTGTCGGTCTGGTGTCAGCCTCGCCTCGTGACGGTGTCGGTCTGGTGTCAGCCTCGCCTCGTGACGGTGTCGGTCTGGTGTCAGCCTCGCCTCGTGACGGTGTCGGTCTGGTGTCAGCCTCTCCTCGTGATGGTGTCGGTCTGGTGTCATCCTCTCCTCGTGACGGGGTCGGTCTGGTGTCAGCCTCTCCTCGTGACGGGGTCGGTCTGGTGTCAGCCTCGCTAGTGACGGTTTCAGTCTGGTGTCAGCCTCGCCTCGTGACGGTGTCGGTCTGGTGTTATGCTCGCTAGTGACGGTGTCGGTCTGTTGTCATCCTCGCCTCGTGACGGGGTCGGTCTGGTGTCAGCCTCTCCTCGTGACGGGGTCGGTCTGGTGTCAGCCTCTCCTCGTGACGGGGTCGGTCTGGTGTCAGCCTCTCCTCGTGACGGGGGTCGGTCTGGTGTCAGCCTTGCTAGTGACGGTTTCGGTCTGGTGTCAGCCTCTCCTCGTGACGGTGTCGGTCTGGTGTCAGCCTCGCTAGTGACGGTGTCAGTCTGGTGTCAGCCTCGCTAGTGACGGTTTCAGTCTGGTGTCAGCCTCTCCTCGTGACGGTGTCAGTCTGGTGTCAGCCTCTCCTCGTGACGGTGTCAGTCTGGTGTCAGCCTCGCTAGTGACGGTTTCAGTCTGGTGTCAGCCTCTCCTCGTGACGGTGTCGGTCTGGTGTCAGCCTCTCCTCGTGACGGTATCAGTCTGGTGTCAGCCTCGCTAGTGACGGGGTCGGTCTGGTGTCAGCCTCGCCTCGTGACGGTGTCGGTCTGGTGTCAGCCTCGCCTCGTGACGGTGTCGGTCTGGTGTCAGCCTCGCCTCGTGACGGTGTCGGTCTGGTGTCATCCTCGCTAGTGACGGTGTCGGTCTGGTGTCATCCTCGCCTCGTGACGGGGTCGGTCTGGTGTCAGCCACGCTAGTGACGGGGTCGGTCTGGTGTCAGCCTCTCCTCGTGACGGTGTCGGTCTGGTGTCAGCCTCTCCTCGTGACGGGGTCGGTCTGGTGTCAGCCTCGCTAGTGACGGTTTCAGTCTGGTGTCAGCCTCTCCTCGTGACGGTGTCAGTCTGGTGTCTGCCTCGCTAGTGACGGGGTCGGTCTGGTGTCAGCCTCTCCTCGTGACGGGGTCGGTCTGGTGTCAGCCTCTCCTCGTGACGGGGTCGGTCTGGTGTCAGCCTCTCCTCTTGACGGTGTCAGTCTGGTGTCAGCCTCGCTAGTGACGGTTTCAGTCTGGTGTCAGCCTCTCCTCGTGACGGTGTCGGTCTGGTGTCAGCCTCTCCTCGTGACGGTGTCAGTCTGGTGTCAGCCTCGCTAGTGACAGTTTCAGTCTGGTGTCAGCCTCTCCTCGTGACGGTGTCGGTCTGGTGTCAGTCTCGCTAGTGACGGGGTCGGTCTGGTGTCAGCCTCGCTAGTGACGGTGTCGGTCTGGTGTCAGCCTCGCCTCGTGACGGTGTCGGTCTGGTGTCAGCCTCGCCTCGTGACGGTGTCGGTCTGGTGTCAGCCTCGCCTCGTGACGGTGTCGGTCTGGTGTCAGCCTCGCTAGTGACGGTTTCAGTCTGGTATCAGCCTCTCCTCGTGACGGTGTCAGTCTGGTGTCAGCCTCTCCTCGTGACGGTGTCAGTCTGGTGTCAGCCTCGCTAGTGACGGTTTCAGTCTGGTGTCAGCCTCTCCTCGTGACGGTGTCAGTCTGGTGTCAGCCTCTCCTCGTGACGGTGTCAGTCTGGTGTCAGCCTCGCTAGTGACGGTATCAGTCTGGTGTCAGCCTTGCCTCGTGACGGTGTCGGTCTGGTGTCAGCCTCGCTAGTGACGGGGTCGGTCTGGTGTCAGCCTCGCTAGTGATGGGGTCGGTCTGGTGTCAGCCTCGCCTCGTGACGGTGTCGGTCTGGTGTCAGCCTCGCCTCGTGACGGTGTCGGTCTGGTGTCAGCCTCGCCTCGTGACGGTGTCGGTCTGGTGTCAGCCTCTCCTCGTGACGGGGTCGGTCTGGTGTCAGCCTCTCCTCGTGACGGGGGTCGGTCTGGTGTCAACCTCGCTAGTGACGGGGTCGGTCTGGTGTCAGCCTCTCCTCGTGACGGGGTCGGTCTGGTGTCAGCCTCGCTAGTGACGGTTTCAGTCTGGTGTCAGCCTCTCCTCGTGACGGTGTCAGTCTGGTGTCTGCCTCGCTTGTGACGGGGTCGGTCTGGTGTCAGCCTCTCCTCGTGACGGTGTCGGTCTGGTGTCAGCCTCTCCTCGTGACGGGGTCGGTCTGGTGTCAGCCTCTCCTCGTGACGGGGTCGGTCTGGTGTCAGCCTCTCCTCTTGACGGTGTCAGTCTGGTGTCAGCCTCGCTAGTGACGGTTTCAGTCTGGTGTCAGCCTCTCCTCGTGACGGTGTCGGTCTGGTGTCAGCCTCTCCTCGTGACAGTGTCAGTCTGGTGTCAGCCTCGCTAGTGACGGTTTCAGTCTGGTGTTAGCCTCTCCTCGTGACGGTGTCGGTCTGGTGTCAGTCTCGCTAGTGACGGGGTCGGTCTGGTGTCAGCCTCGCTAGTGACGGTGTCGGTCTGGTGTCAGCCTCGCCTCGTGACGGTGTCGGTCTGGTGTCAGCCTTGCCTCGTGACGGTGTCGGTCTGGTGTCAGCCTCGCCTCGTGACGGTGTCGGTCTGGTGTCAGCCTCGCTAGTGACGGTTTCAGTCTGGTGTCAGCCTCTCCTCGTGACGGTGTCAGTCTGGTGTCAGCCTCTCCTCGTGACGGTGTCAGTCTGGTGTCAGCCTCGCTAGTGACGGGGTCGGTCTGGTGTCAGCCTCGCTAGTGACGGGGTCGGTCTGGTGTCATCCTCGCTAGTGACGGTGTCGGTCTGGTGTCAGCCTCTCCTCGTGACGGTGTCGGTCTGGTGTCAGCCTCTCCTCGTGACGGTGTCAGTCTGGTGTCAGCCTCTCCTCGTGACGGGGTCGGTCTGGTGTCAGCCTCTCCTCGTGACGGGGTCGGTCTGGTGTCAGCCTCGCTAGTGACGGTTTCAGTCTGGTGTCAGCCTCGCTAGTGACGGTGTCGGTCTGGTGTCAGCCTCGCCTCGTGACGGTGTCGGTCTGGTGTCAGCCTCTCCTCGTGACGGTGTCGGTCTGGTGTCAGCCTCGCCTCGTGACGGTGTCGGTCTGGTGTCAGCCTCGCTAGTGACGGTTTCAGTCTGGTGTCAGCCTCTCCTCGTGACGGTGTCAGTCTGGTGTCAGCCTCTCCTCGTGACGGTGTCAGTCTGGTGTCAGCCTCGCTAGTGACGGTTTCAGTCTGGTGTCAGCCTCTCCTCGTGACGGTGTCAGTCTGGTGTCAGCCTCTCCTCGTGACGGTGTCAGTCTGGTGTCAGCCTCGCTAGTGACGGTATCAGTCTGGTGTCAGCCTCGCCTCGTGATGGTGTCGGTCTGGTGTCAGCCTCGCTAGTGACGGGGTCGGTCTGGTGTCAGCCTCGCTAGTGATGGGGTCGGTCTGGTGTCAGCCTCGCCTCGTGACGGTGTCGGTCTGGTGTCAGCCTCGCCTCGTGACGGTGTCGGTCTGGTGTCAGCCTCGCCTCGTGACGGTGTCGGTCTGGTGTCAGCCTCTCCTCGTGACGGGGTCGGTCTGGTGTCAGCCTCTCCTCGTGACGGGGGTCGGTCTGGTGTCAACCTCGCTAGTGACGGGGTCGGTCTGGTGTCAGCCTCTCCTCGTGACGGGGTCGGTCTGGTGTCAACCTCGCTAGTGACGGTGTCAGTCTGGTGTCAGCCTCGCTAGTGACGGTTTCAGTCTGGTGTCAGCCTCTCCTCGTGACGGTGTCGGTCTGGTGTCAGCCTCGCTAGTGACGGTGTCGGTCTGGTGTCAGCCTCGCCTCGTGACGGGGTCGGTCTGGTGTCAGCCTCGCCTCGTGACGGTGTCGGACTGGTGTCAGCCTCACTAGTGACGGGGTAGGTCTGGTGTCAGCCTCGCTAGTGACGGTGTCGGTCTGGTGTCAGCCTCTCCTCGTGACGGTGTCGGTCTGGTGTCAGCCTCGCTAGTGACGGTGTCAGTCTGGTGTCAGCCTCGCTATTGACGGTTTCAGTCTGGTGTCAGCCTCTCCTCGTGACGGTGTCGGTCTGGTGTCAGCCTCGCCTCGTGACGGTGTCGGTCTGGTGTCAGCCTCGCCTCGTGACGGTGTCGGTCTGGTGTCAACCTCGCTAGTGACGGGGTCGGTCTGGTGTCAGCCTCTCCTCGTGACGGGGTCGGTCTGGTGTCAGCCTCTCTTCGTGACGGGGTCGGTCTGGTGTCAGCCTCTCCTCGTGACGGGGGTTGGTCTGGTGTCAGCCTCGCTAGTGACGGTTTCGGTCTGGTGTCAGCCTCTCCTCGTGACGGTGTCGGTCTGGTGTCAGCCTCGCTAGTGACGGTGTCAGTCTGGTGTCAGCCTCGCTAGTGACGGTTTCAGTCTGGTGTCAGCCTCTCCTCGTGACGGTGTCAGTCTGGTGTCAGCCTCTCCTCGTGACGGTGTCAGTCTGGTGTCAGCCTCGCTAGTGACGGTTTCAGTCTGGTGTCAGCCTCTCCTCGTGACGGTGTCGGTCTGGTGTCAGCCTCTCCTCGTGACGGTGTCAGTCTGGTGTCAGCCTCGCTAGTGACGGTTTCAGTCTGGTGTCAGCCTCTCCTCGTGACGGTGTCAGTCTGGTGTCAGCCTCTCCTCGTGACGGTGTCAGTCTGGTGTCAGCCTCGCTAGTGACGGTTTCAGTCTGGTGTCAGCCTCTCCTCGTGACGGTGTCAGTCTGGTGTCAGCCTCTCCTCGTGACGGTGTCAGTCTGGTGTCAGCCTCGCTAGTGACAGTATCAGTCTGGTGTCAGCCTCGCCTCGTGACGGTGTCGGTCTGGTGTCAGTCTCGCTAGTGACGGGGTCGGTCTGGTGTCAGCTTCGCTAGTGACGGTGTCGGTCTGGTGTCAGCCTCGCCTCGTGACGGTGTCGGTCTGGTGTCAGCCTCGCCTCGTGACGGTGTCGGTCTGGTGTCAGCCTCTCCTCGTGACGGGGTCGGTCTGGTGTCAGCCTCTCCTCGTGACGGGGTCGGTCTGGTGTCAGCCTCTCCTCTTGACGGTGTCAGTCTGGTGTCAGCCTCGCTAGTGACGGTTTCAGTCTGGTGTCAGCCTCTCCTCGTGACGGTGTCGGTCTGGTGTCAGCCTCTCCTCGTGACAGTGTCAGTCTGGTGTCAGCCTCGCTAGTGACGGTTTCAGTCTGGTGTTAGCCTCTCCTCGTGACGGTGTCGGTCTGGTGTCAGTCTCGCTAGTGACGGGGTCGGTCTGGTGTCAGCCTCGCTAGTGACGGTGTCGGTCTGGTGTCAGCCTCGCCTCGTGACGGTGTCGGTCTGGTGTCAGCCTCGCCTCGTGACGGTGTCGGTCTGGTGTCAGCCTCGCCTCGTGACGGTGTCGGTCTGGTGTCAGCCTCGCTAGTGACGGTTTCAGTCTGGTGTCAGCCTCTCCTCGTGACGGTGTCGGTCTGGTGTCAGCCTCGCTAGTGACGGGGTCGGTCTGGTGTCATCCTCGCTAGTGACGGTGTCGGTCTGGTGTCATCCTCGCCTCGTGACGGGGTCGGTCTGGTGTCAGCCTCGCTAGTGACGGTTTCAGTCTGGTGTCAGCCTCTCCTCGTGACGGTGTCAGTCTGGTGTCAGCCTCTCCTCGTGACGGTGTCAGTCTGGTGTCAGCCTCGCTAGTGACGGTTTCAGTCTGGTGTCAGCCTCTCCTCGTGACGGTTTCAGTCTGGTGTCAGCCTCTCCTCGTGACGGTGTCAGTCTGGTGTCAGCCTCGCTAGTGACGGTATCAGTCTGGTGTCAGCCTCGCCTCGTGACGGTGTCGGTCTGGTGTCAGCCTCGCTAGTGACGGGGTTGGTCTGGTGTCAGCCTCGCTAGTGATGGGGTCGGTCTGGTGTCAGCCTCGCCTCGTGACGGTGTCGGTCTGGTGTCAGCCTCGCCTCGTGACGGTGTCGGTCTGGTGTCAGCCTCGCCTCGTGACGGTGTCGGTCTGGTGTCAGCCTCTCCTCGTGACGGGGTCGGTCTGGTGTCAGCCTCTCCTCGTGACGGGGGTCGGTCTGGTGTCAACCTCGCTAGTGACGGGGTCGGTCTGGTGTCAGCCTCTCCTCGTGACGGGGTCGGTCTGGTGTCAACCTCGCTAGTGACGGTGTCAGTCTGGTGTCAGCCTCGCTAGTGACGGTTTCAGTCTGGTGTCAGCCTCGCTAGTGACGGTGTCAGTCTGGTGTCAGCCTCGCTATTGACGGTTTCAGTCTGGTGTCAGCCTCTCCTCGTGACGGTGTCAGTCTCGTGTCAGCCTCTCCTCGTGACAGTGTCAGTCTGGTGTCAGCCTCGCTAGTGACGGTTTCAGTCTGGTGTCAGCCTCTCCTCGTGACGGTGTCGGTCTGGTGTCAGCCTCGCTAGTGACGGTGTCGGTCTGGTGTCAGCCTCGCTAGTGACGGTGTCGGTCTGGTGTCAGCCTCGCCTCGTGACGGGGTCGGTCTGGTGTCAGCCTCGCCTCGTGACGGTGTCGGTCTGGTGTCAGCCTCGCCTCGTGACGGTGTCGGTCTGGTGTCAGCCTCGCCTCGTGACGGTGTCGGTCTGGTGTCAGCCTCTCCTCGTGATGGTGTCGGTCTGGTGTCATCCTCTCCTCGTGACGGGGTCGGTCTGGTGTCAGCCTCTCCTCGTGACGGGGTCGGTCTGGTGTCAGCCTCGCTAGTGACGGTTTCAGTCTGGTGTCAGCCTCGCCTCGTGACGGTGTCGGTCTGGTGTTAAGATCGCTAGTGACGGTGTCGGTCTGTTGTCATCCTCGCCTCGTGACGGGGTCGGTCTGGTGTCAGCCTCTCCTCGTGACGGGGTCGGTCTGGTGTCAGCCTCTCCTCGTGACGGGGTCGGTCTGGTGTCAGCCTCTCCTCGTGACGGGGGTCGGTCTGGTGTCAGCCTCGCTAGTGACGGTTTCGGTCTGGTGTCAGCCTCTCCTCGTGACGGTGTCGGTCTGGTGTCAGCCTCGCTAGTGACGGTGTCAGTCTGGTGTCAGCCTCGCTAGTGACGGTTTCAGTCTGGTGTCAGCCTCTCCTCGTGACGGTGTCGGTCTGGTGTCAGCCTCTCCTCGTGACGGTGTCAGTCTGGTGTCAGCCTCGCTAGTGACGGGGTCGGTCTGGTGTCAGCCTCGCCTCGTGACGGTGTCGGTCTGGTGTCAGCCTCGCCTCGTGACGGTGTCGGTCTGGTGTCAGCCTCGCCTCGTGACGGTGTCGGTCTGGTGTCATCCTCGCTAGTGACGGTGTCGGTCTGGTGTCATCCTCGCCTCGTGACGGTGTCGGTCTGGTGTCAGCCTCGCCTCGTGACGGTGTCGGTCTGGTGTCAGCCTCGCCTCGTGACGGTGTCGGTCTGGTGTCAGCCTCTCCTCGTGACGGGGTCGGTCTGGTGTCAGCCTCTCCTCGTGACGGGGGTCGGTCTGGTGTCAACCTCGCTAGTGACGGGGTCGGTCTGGTGTCAGCCTCTCCTCGTGACGGGGTCGGTCTGGTGTCAACCTCGCTAGTGACGGTGTCAGTCTGGTGTCAGCCTCGCTAGTGACGGTTTCAGTCTGGTGTCATTCTCTCCTCGTGACGGTGTCGGTCTGGTGTCAGCCTCGCTAGTGACGGGGTCGGTCTGGTGTCAGCCTCGCTAGTGACGGTGTCGGTCTGGTGTCAGCCTCGCCTCGTGACGGGGTCGGTCTGGTGTCAGCCTCGCCTCGTGACGGTGTCGGACTGGTGTCAGCCTCACTAGTGACGGGGTAGGTCTGGTGTCAGCCTCGCTAGTGATGGTGTCGGTCTGGTGTCAGCCTCTCCTCGTGACGGGGTCGGTCTGGTGTCAGCCTCGCTAGTGACCTTTTCAGTCTGGTGTCAGCCTCGCCTCGTGACGGTGTCGGTCTGGTGTTATGCTCGCTAGTGACGGTGTCGGTCTGTTGTCATCCTCGCCTCGTGACGGGGTCGGTATGGTGTCAGCCTCTCCTCGTGACGGGGTCGGTCTGGTGTCAGCCTCTCCTCGTGACGGGGTCGGTCTGGTGTCAGCCTCTCCTCGTGACGGGGGTCGGTCTGGTGTCAGCCTCGCTAGTGACGGTTTCGGTCTGGTGTCAGCCTCTCCTCGTGACGGTGTTGGTCTGGTGTCAGCCTCGCTAGTGACGGTGTCAGTCTGGTGTCAGCCTCGCTAGTGACGGTTTCAGTCTGGTGTCAGCCTCTCCTCGTGACGGTGTCAGTCTGGTGTCAGCCTCTCCTCGTGACGGTGTCAGTCTGGTGTCAGCCTCTCCTCGTGACGGGGGTCGGTCTGGTGTCAGCCTCGCTAGTGACGGTTTCGGTCTGGTGTCAGCCTCTCCTCGTGACGGTGTCGGTCTGGTGTCAGCCTCGCTAGTGACGGTGTCAGTCTGGTGTCAGCCTCGCTAGTGACGGTTTCAGTCTGGTGTCACCCTCTCCTCGTGACGGTGTCAGTCTGGTGTCAGCCTCTCCTCGTGACGGTGTCAGTCTGGTGTCAGCCTCGCTAGTGACGGTTTCAGTCTGGTGTCAGCCTCTCCTCGTGACGGTGTCGGTCTGGTGTCAGCCTCTCCTCGTGACGGTGTCAGTCTGGTGTCAGCCTTGCTAGTGACGGGGTCGGTCTGGTGTCAGCCTCGCTAGTGACGGTGTCGGTCTGGTGTCAGCCTCGCCTCGTGACGGTGTCGGTCTGGTGTCAGCCTCGCCTCGTGACGGTGTCGGTCTGGTGTCAGCCTCGCCTCGTGACGGTGTCGGTCTGGTGTCAGCCTCGCCTCGTGACGGTGTCGGTCTGGTGTCAGCCTCTCCTCGTGACGGTGTCAGTCTGGTGTCAGCCTCTCCTCGTGACGGTGTCAGTCTGGTGACAGCCTCGCTAGTGACAGTTTCAGTCTGGTGTCAGCCTCTCCTCGTGACGGTGTCGGTCTGGTGTCAGTCTCGCTAGTGACGGGGTCGGTCTGGTGTCAGCCTCGCTAGTGACGGTGTCGGTCTGGTGTCAGCCTCGCCTCGTGACGGTGTCGGTCTGGTGTCAGCCTCGCCTCGTGACGGTGTCGGTCTGGTGTCAGCCTCGCCTCGTGACGGTGTCGGTCTGGTGTCAGCCTCGCTAGTGACGGTTTCAGTCTGGTGTCAGCCTCTCCTCGTGACGGTGTCAGTCTGGTGTCAGCCTCTCCTCGTGACGGTGTCAGTCTGGTGTCAGCCTCGCTAGTGACGGTTTCAGTCTGGTGTCAGCCTCTCCTCGTGACGGTGTCAGTGTGGTGTCAGCCTCTCCTCGTGACGGTGTCAGTCTGGTGTCAGCCTCGCTAGTGACGGTATCAGTCTGGTGTCAGCCTCGCCTCGTGACGGTTTCAGTCTGGTGTCAGCCTCTCCTCGTGACGGTGTCGGTCTGGTGTCAGCCTCGCTAGTGACGGTGTCGGTCTGGTGTCAGCCTCGCCTCGTGACGGTGTCGGTCTGGTGTCAGCCTCTCCTCGTGATGGTGTCGGTCTGGTGTCATCCTCTCCTCGTGACGGGGTCGGTCTGGTGTCAGCCTCTCCTCGTGACGGGGTCGGTCTGGTGTCAGCCTCGCTAGTGACTGTTTCAGTCTGGTGTCAGCCTCGCCTCGTGACGGTGTCGGTCTGGTGTTATGCTCGCTAGTGACGGTGTCGGTCTGTTGTCATCCTCGCCTCGTGACGGGGTCGGTCTGGTGTCAGCCTCTCCTCGTGACGGGGTCGGTCTGGTGTCAGCCTCTCCTCGTGACGGGGTCGGTCTGGTGTCAGCCTCTCCTCGTGACGGGGGTCGGTCTGGTGTCAGCCTCGCTAGTGACGGTTTCGGTCTGGTGTCAGCCTCTCCTCGTGACGGTGTCGGTCTGGTGTCAGCCTCGCTAGTGACGGTGTCAGTCTGGTGTCAGCCTCGCTAGTGACGGTTTCAGTCTGGTGTCAGCCTCTCCTCGTGACGGTGTCAGTCTGGTGTCAGCCTCTCCTCGTGACGGTGTCAGTCTGGTGTCAGCCTCGCTAGTGACGGTTTCAGTCTGGTGTCAGCCTCTCCTCGTGACGGTGTCGGTCTGGTGTCAGCCTCTCCTCGTGACGGTGTCAGTCTGGTGTCAGCCTCGCTAGTGACGGGGTCGGTCTGGTGTCAGCCTCGCCTCGTGACGGTGTCGGTCTGGTGTCAGCCTCGCCTCGTGACGGTGTCGGTCTGGTGTCAGCCTCGCCTCGTGACGGTGTCGGTCTGGTGTCATCCTCGCTAGTGACGGTGTCGGTCTGGTGTCATCCTCGCCTCGTGACGGGGTCGGTCTGGTGTCAGCCACGCTAGTGACGGGGTCGGTCTGGTGTCAGCCTCTCCTCGTGACGGTGTCGGTCTGGTGTCAGCCTCTCCTCGTGACGGGGTCGGTCTGGTGTCAGCCTCTCCTCGTGACGGGGTCGGTCTGGTGTCAGCCTCTCCTCTTGACGGTGTCAGTCTGGTGTCAGCCTCGCTAGTGACGGTTTCAGTCTGGTGTCAGCCTCTCCTCGTGACGGTGTCGGTCTGGTTTCAGCCTCTCCTCGTGACGGTGTCAGTCTGGTGTCAGCCTCGCCTCGTGACGGTGTCGGTCTGGTGTCAGCCTCGCTAGTGACGGTTTCAGTCTGGTGTCAGCCTCTCCTCGTGACGGTGTCAGTCTGGTGTCAGCCTCTCCTCGTGACGGTGTCAGTCTGGTGTCAGCCTCTCCTCGTGACGGTGTCAGTCTGGTGTCAGCCTCGCTAGTGACGGTATCAGTCTGGTGTCAGCCTCGCCTCGTGACGGTGTCGGTCTGGTGTCAGCCTCGCTAGTGACGGGGTCGGTCTGGTGTCAGCCTCGCCTCGTGACGGTGTCGGTCTGGTGTCAGCCTCGCCTCGTGACGGTGTCGGTCTGGTGTCAGCCTCTCCTCGTGACGGGGTCGGTCTGGTGTCAGCCTCTCCTCGTGACGGGGGTCGGTCTGGTGTCAACCTCGCTAGTGACGGGGTCGGTCTGGTGTCAGCCTCTCCTTGTGACGGGGTCGGTCTGGTGTCAACCTCGCTAGTGACGGTGTCAGTCTGGTGTCAGCCTCGCTAGTGACGGTTTCAGTCTGGTGTCATTCTCTCCTCGTGACGGTGTCAGTCTGGTGTCAGCCTCTCCTCGTGACGGTGTCAGTCTGGTGTCAGCCTCGCTAGTGACGGTTTCAGTCTGGTGTCAGCCTCTCCTCGTGACGGTGTCGGTCTTGTGTCAGCCTCTCCTCGTGACGGTGTCAGTCTGGTGTCAGCCTCGCTAGTGACGGTTTCAGTCTGGTGTCAGCCTCTCCTCGTGACGGTGTCGGTCTGGTGTCAGCCTCGCTAGTGACGGGGTCGGTCTGGTGTCAGCCTCGCTAGTGACGGTGTCGGTCTGGTGTCAGCCTCGCCTCGTGACGGGATCGGTCTGGTGTCAGCCTCGCCTCGTGACGGTGTCGGTCTGGTGTCAGCCTCGCTAGTGACGGTTTCAGTCTGGTGTCAGCCTCTCCTCGTGACGGTGTCAGTCTGGTGTCAGCCTCTCCTCGTGACGGTGTCAGTCTGGTGTCAGCCTCGCTAGTGACGGTTTCAGTCTGGTGTCAGCCTCTCCTCGTGACGGTGTCAGTGTGGTGTCAGCCTCTCCTCGTGACGGTGTCAGTCTGGTGTCAGCCTCGCTAGTGACGGTATCAGTCTGGTGTCAGCCTCGCCTCGTGACGGTTTCAGTCTGGTGTCAGCCTCTCCTCGTGACGGTGTCGGTCTGGTGTCAGCCTCGCTAGTGACGGTGTCGGTCTGGTGTCAGCCTCGCCTCGTGACGGTGTCGGTCTGGTGTCAGCCTCTCCTCGTGATGGTGTCGGTCTGGTGTCATCCTCTCCTCGTGACGGGGTCGGTCTGGTGTCAGCCTCTCCTCGTGACGGGGTCGGTCTGGTGTCAGCCTCGCTAGTGACTGTTTCAGTCTGGTGTCAGCCTCGCCTCGTGACGGTGTCGGTCTGGTGTTATGCTCGCTAGTGACGGTGTCGGTCTGTTGTCATCCTCGCCTCGTGACGGGGTCGGTCTGGTGTCAGCCTCTCCTCGTGACGGGGTCGGTCTGGTGTCAGCCTCTCCTCGTGACGGGGTCGGTCTGGTGTCAGCCTCTCCTCGTGACGGGGGTCGGTCTGGTGTCAGCCTCGCTAGTGACGGTTTCGGTCTGGTGTCAGCCTCTCCTCGTGACGGTGTCGGTCTGGTGTCAGCCTCGCTAGTGACGGTGTCAGTCTGGTGTCAGCCTCTCCTCGTGACGGTGTCGGTCTGGTGTCAGCCTCTCCTCGTGACGGTGTCAGTCTGGTGTCAGCCTCGCTAGTGACGGGGTCGGTCTGGTGTCAGCCTCGCCTCGTGACGGTGTCGGTCTGGTGTCAGCCTCGCCTCGTGACGGTGTCGGTCTGGTGTCAGCCTCGCCTCGTGACGGTGTCGGTCTGGTGTCATCCTCGCTAGTGACGGTGTCGGTCTGGTGTCATCCTCGCCTCGTGACGGGGTCGGTCTGGTGTCAGCCACGCTAGTGACGGGGTCGGTCTGGTGTCAGCCTCTCCTCGTGACGGTGTCGGTCTGGTGTCAGCCTCTCCTCGTGACGGGGTCGGTCTGGTGTCAGCCTCTCCTCGTGACGGGGTCGGTCTGGTGTCAGCCTCTCCTCTTGACGGTGTCAGTCTGGTGTCAGCCTCGCTAGTGACGGTTTCAGTCTGGTGTCAGCCTCTCCTCGTGACGGTGTCGGTCTGGTTTCAGCCTCTCCTCGTGACGGTGTCAGTCTGGTGTCAGCCTCGCCTCGTGACGGTGTCGGTCTGGTGTCAGCCTCGCTAGTGACGGTTTCAGTCTGGTGTCAGCCTCTCCTCGTGACGGTGTCAGTCTGGTGTCAGCCTCTCCTCGTGACGGTGTCAGTCTGGTGTCAGCCTCTCCTCGTGACGGTGTCAGTCTGGTGTCAGCCTCGCTAGTGACGGTATCAGTCTGGTGTCAGCCTCGCCTCGTGACGGTGTCGGTCTGGTGTCAGCCTCGCTAGTGACGGGGTCGGTCTGGTGTCAGCCTCGCTAGTGACGGTGTCGGTCTGGTGTCAGCCTCGCCTCGTGACGGTGTCGGTCTGGTGTCAGCCTCGCCTCGTGACGGTGTCGGTCTGGTGTCAGCCTCGCCTCGTGACGGTGTCGGTCTGGTGTCAGCCTCGCCTCGTGACGGTGTCGGTCTGGTGTCAGCCTCTCCTCGTGACGGTGTCAGTCTGGTGTCAGCCTCTCCTCGTGACGGTGTCAGTCTGGTGTCAGCCTCGCTAGTGACAGTTTCAGTCTGGTGTCAGCCTCGCCTCGTGACGGTGTCAGTCTGGTGTCAGCCTCGCTAGTGACAGTTTCAGCCTGCTGTCAGCCTCGCCTCGTGACGGTGTCGGTCTGGTGTCAGCCTCGCCTCGTGACGGTGTCGGTCTGGTGTCAGCCTCGCCTCGTGACGGTGTCGGTCTGGTGACAGCCTCGCTAGTGACGGTTTCAGTCTGGTGTCAGCCTCTCCTCGTGACGGTGTCAGTCTGGTGTCAGCCTCTCCTCGTGACGGTGTCAGTCTGGTGTCAGCCTCGCTAGTGACGGTTTCAGTCTGGTGTCAGCCTCTCCTCGTGACGGTGTCAGTCTGGTGTCAGCCTCTCCTCGTGACGGTGTCAGTCTGGTGTCAGCCTCGCTAGTGACGGTATCAGTCTGGTGTCAGCCTTGCCTCGTGACGGTGTCGGTCTGGTGTCAGCCTCGCTAGTGACGGGGTCGGTCTGGTGTCAGCCTCGCTAGTGACGGGGTCGGTCTGGTGTCAGCCTCGCCTCGTGACGGTGTCGGTCTGGTGTCAGCCTCGCCTCGTGACGGTGTCGGTCTGGTGTCAGCCTCTCCTCGTGACGGGGTCGGTCTGGTGTCAGCCTCTCCTCGTGACGGGGGTCGGTCTGGTGTCAACCTCGCTAGTGACGGGGTCGGTCTGGTGTCAGCCTCTCCTCGTGACGGGGTCGGTCTGGTGTCAACCTCGCTAGTGACGGTGTCAGTCTGGTGTCAGCCTCGCTAGTGACGGTTTCAGTCTGGTGTCAGCCTCTCCTCGTGACGGTGTCGGTCTGGTGTCAGCCTCTCCTCGTGACGGTGTCAGTCTGGTGTCAGCCTCGCTAGTGACGGTTTCAGTCTGGTGTCAGCCTCTCCTCGTGAGGGTGTCGGTCTGGTGTCAGTCTCGCTAGTGACGGGGTCGGTCTGGTGTCAGCCTCGCTAGTGACGGTGTCGGTCTGGTGTCAGCCTCGCCTCGTGACCGTGTCGGTCTGGTGTCAGCCTCGCCTCGTGACGGTGTCGGTCTGGTGTCAGCCTCGCCTCGTGACGGTGTCGGTCTGGTGTCAGCCTCGCTAGTGACGGTTTCAGTCTGGTGTCAGCCTCTCCTCGTGACGGTGTCAGTCTGGTGTCAGCCTCGCTAGTGACGGTTTCAGTCTGGTGTCAGCCTCTCCTCGTGACGGTGTCGGTCTGGTGTCAGCCTCTCCTCGTGACGGTGTCAGTCTGGTGTCAGCCTCGCTAGTGACGGTTTCAGTCTGGTGTCAGCCTCTCCTCGTGACGGTGTCGGTCTGGTGTCAGCCTCGCTAGTGACGGTGTCAGTCTGGTGTCAGCCTCGCTAGTGACGGTGTCAGTCTGGTGTCAGCCTCGCCTCGTGACGGGGTTGGTCTGGTGTCAGCCTCGCCTCGTGACGGTTTCGGTCTGGTGTCAGCCTCGCCTCGTGACGCTGTCGGTCTGGTGTCAGCCTCGCCTCGTGACGGTGTCGGTCTGGTGTCAGCCTCTCCTCGTGACGGTGTCGGTCTGGTGTCATCCTCTCCTCGTGACGGGGTCGGTCTGGTGTCAGCCTCTCCTCGTGACGGGGTCGGTCTGGTGTCATCCTCTCCTCGTGACGGGGTCTGTCTGGTGTCAGCCTCTCCTCGTGACGGGGTCGGTCTGGTGTCAGCCTCGCTAGTGACGGTTTCAGTCTGGTGTCAGCCTCGCCTCGTGACGGTGTCGGTCTGGTGTTATGCTCGCTAGTGACGGTGTCGGTCTGTTGTCATCCTCGCCTCGTGACGGTTTCAGTCTGGTGTCAGCCTCGCCTCGTGACGGTGTCGGTCTGGTGTTATGCTCGCTAGTGACGGTGTCGGTCTGTTGTCATCCTCGCCTCGTGACGGGGTCGGTCTGGTGTCAGCCTCGCTAGTTACGGTTTCAGTCTGGTGTCAGCCTCTCCTCGTGACGGTGTCGGTCTGGTGTCAGCCTCTCCTCGTGACGGTGTCAGTTTGGTGTCAGCCTCGCTAGTGACGGTTTCAGTCTGGTGTCAGCCTCTCCTCGTGACGGTGTCGGACTGGTGTCAGCCTCGCTAGTGACGGGGTCGGTCTGGTGTCAGCCTCGCTAGTGACGGTGTCGGTCTGGTGTCAGCCTCGCCTCGTGACGGGGTCGGTCTGGTGTCAGCCTCGCCTCGTGACGGTGTCGGTCTGGTGTCAGCCTCGCCTCGTGACGGTGTCGGTCTGGTGTCAGCCTCGCCTCGTGACGGTGTCGGTCTGGTGTCAGCCTCTCCTCGTGACGGTGTCGGTCTGGTGTCATCCTCTCCTCGTGACGGGGTCGGTCTGGTGTCAGCCTCTCCTCGTGACGGGGTCGGTCTGTTGTCATCCTCGCCTCGTGACGGGGTCGGTCTGGTGTCAGCCTCTCCTCGTGACGGGGGTCGGTCTGGTGTCAGCCTCTCCTCGTGACGGTGTCAGTCTGGTGTCAGCCTCGCTAGTGATGGTTTCAGTCTGGTGTCAGCCTCTCCTCGTGACGGGGTCGGTCTGGTGTCAGCCTCGCCTCGTGACGGTGTCGGTCTGGTGTCAGCCTCGCCTCGTGACGGTGTCGGTCTGGTGTCAGCCTCGCCTCGTGACGGTGTCGGTCTGGTGTCAGCCTCTCCTCGTGATGGTGTCGGTCTGGTGTCATCCTCTCCTCGTGACGGGGTCGGTCTGGTGTCAGCCTCTCCTCGTGACGGGGTCGGTCTGGTGTCAGCCTCGCTAGTGACGGTTTCAGTCTGGTGTCAGCCTCGCCTCGTGACGGTGTCGGTCTGGTGTTATGCTCGCTAGTGACGGTGTCGGTCTGTTGTCATCCTCGCCTCGTGACGGGGTCGGTCTGGTGTCAGCCTCTCCTCGTGACGGTGTCGGTCTGGTGTCAGCCTCTCCTCGTGACGGGGTCGGTCTGGTGTCAGCCTCTCCTCGTGACGGGGGTCGGTCTGGTGTCAGCCTCGCTAGTGACGGTTTCGGTCTGGTGTCAGCCTCTCCTCGTGACGGTGTCGGTCTGGTGTCAGCCTCGCTAGTGACGGTGTCAGTCTGGTGTCAGCCTCGCTAGTGACGGTTTCAGTCTGGTGTCACCCTCTCCTCGTGACGGTGTCAGTCTGGTGTCAGCCTCTCCTCGTGACGGTGTCAGTCTGGTGTCAGCCTCGCTAGTGACGGTTTCAGTCTGGTGTCAGCCTCTCCTCGTGACGGTGTCGGTCTGGTGTCAGCCTCTCCTCGTGACGGTGTCGGTCTGGTGTCAGCCTCGCTAGTGACGGGGTCGGTCTGGTGTCAGCCTCGCTAGTGACGGTGTCGGTCTGGTGTCAGCCTCGCCTCGTGACGGTGTCGGTCTGGTGTCAGCCTCGCCTCGTGACGGTGTCGGTCTGGTGTCAGCCTCGCCTCGTGACGGTGTCGGTCTGGTGTCAGCCTCTCCTCGTGACGGTGTCAGTCTGGTGTCAGCCTCTCCTCGTGACGGTGTCAGTCTGGTGTCAGCCTCGCTAGTGACAGTTTCAGTCTGGTGTCAGCCTCGCCTCGTGACGGTGTCAGTCTGGTGTCAGCCTCGCTAGTGACAGTTTCAGCCTGCTGTCAGCCTCGCCTCGTGACGGTGTCGGTCTGGTGTCAGCCTCGCCTCGTGACGGTGTCGGTCTGGTGTCAGCCTCGCCTCGTGACGGTGTCGGTCTGGTGTCAGCCTCTCCTCGTGACGGTGTCAGTCTGGTGTCAGCCTCTCCTCGTGACGGTGTCAGTCTGGTGTCAGCCTCGCTAGTGACGGTTTCAGTCTGGTGTCAGCCTCTCCTCGTGACGGTGTCAGTCTGGTGTCAGCCTCTCCTCGTGACGGTGTCAGTCTGGTGTCAGCCTCGCTAGTGACGGTATCAGTCTGGTGTCAGCCTTGCCTCATGACGGTGTCGGTCTGGTGTCAGCCTCGCTAGTGACGGGGTCGGTCTGGTGTCAGCCTCGCTAGTGACGGGGTCGGTCTGGTGTCAGCCTCGCTAGTGACGGGGTCGGTCTGGTGTCAACCTCGCTAGTGACGGTTTCAGTCTGGTGTCAGCCTCTCCTCGTGACGGTGTCGGTCTGGTGTCAGCCTCTCCTCGTGACGGTGTCAGTCTGGTGTCAGCCTCGCTAGTGACGGTTTCAGTCTGGTGTCAGCCTCTCCTCGTGACGGTGTCGGTCTGGTGTCAGTCTCGCTAGTGACGGGGTCGGTCTGGTGTCAGCCTCGCTAGTGACGGTGTCGGTCTGGTGTCAGCCTCGCCTCGTGACCGTGTCGGTCTGGTGTCAGCCTCGCCTCGTGACGGTGTCGGTCTGGTGTCAGCCTCGCCTCGTGACGGTGTCGGTCTGGTGTCAGCCTCGCTAGTGACGGTTTCAGTCTGGTGTCAGCCTCTCCTCGTGACGGTGTCAGTCTGGTGTCAGCCTCGCTAGTGACGGTTTCAGTCTGGTGTCAGCCTCTCCTCGTGACGGTGTCGGTCTGGTGTCAGCCTCTCCTCGTGACGGTGTCAGTCTGGTGTCAGCCTCGCTAGTGACGGTTTCAGTCTGGTGTCAGCCTCTCCTCGTGACGGTGTCAGTCTGGTGTCAGCCTCGCTAGTGACGGGGTCGGTATGGTGTCAGCCTCGCTAGTGACGGTGTCAGTCTGGTGTCAGCCTCGCCTCGTGACGGGGTTGGTCTGGTGTCAGCCTCGCCTCGTGACGGTTTCGGTCTGGTGTCAGCCTCGCCTCGTGACGCTGTCGGTCTGGTGTCAGCCTCGCCTCGTGACGGTGTCGGTCTGGTGTCAGCCTCTCCTCGTGACGGTGTCGGTCTGGTGTCATCCTGTCCTCGTGACGGGGTCGGTCTGGTGTCAGCCTCTCCTCGTGACGGGGTCGGTCTGGTGTCATCCTCTCCTCGTGACGGGGTCGGTCTGGTGTCAGCCTCTCCTCGTGACGGGGTCGGTCTGGTGTCAGCCTCGCTAGTGACGGTTTCAGTCTGGTGTCAGCCTCGCCTCGTGACGGTGTCGGTCTGGTGTTATGCTCGCTAGTGACGGTGTCGGTCTGTTGTCATCCTCGCCTCGTGACGGTTTCAGTCTGGTGTCAGCCTCGCCTCGTGACGGTGTCGGTCTGGTGTCAGCCTCGCCTCGTGACGGGTTCGGTCTGGTGTCAGCCTCGCCTCGTGACGGTGTCGGTCTGGTGTCAGCCTCGCCTCGTGACGGTGTCGGTCTGGTGTCAGCCTCGCCTCTTGACGGTATCGGTCTGGTGTCAGCATCTCCTCGTGACGGTGTCGGTCTGGTGTCAGCCTCTCCTCGTGACGGGGTCGGTCTGGTGTCAGCCTCGCTAGTGACGGTTTCAGTCTGGTGTCAGCCTCGCCTCGTGACAGTGTCGGTCTGGTGTTATGCTCGCTAGTGACGGTGTCGGTCTGTTGTCATCCTCGCCTCGTGACGGGGTCGGTCTGGTGTCAGCCTCGCTAGTGACGGTTTCAGTCTGGTGTCAGCCTCGCCTCGTGACGGTGTCGGTCTGGTGTTATGCTCGCTAGTGACGGTGTCGGTCTGTTGTCATCCTCGCCTCGTGACGGTGTCGGTCTGGTGTCAGCCTCTCCTCGTGACGGTGTCGGTCTGGTGTCAGCCTCTCCTCGTGACGGTGTCGGTCTGGTGTCAGCCTCTCCTCGTGACGGGGTCGGTCTGGTGTCAGCCACTCCTCGTGACGGGGGTCTGTCTGGTGTCAGCCTCGCTAGTGACGGTTTCGGTCTGGTGTCAGCCTCTCCTCGTGACGGTGTCGGTCTGGTGTCAGCCTCTCCTCGTGACGGTGTCGGTCTGGTGTCAGCCTCGCTAGTGACGGTGTCAGTCTGGTGTCAGCCTCGCTAGTGACGGTGTCGGTCTGGTGTCAGCCTCGCCTCGTGACGGGGTCGGTCTGGTGTCAGCCTCGCCTCGTGACGGTGTCGGTCTGGTGTCAGCCTCGCCTCTTGACGGTGTCGGTCTGGTGTCAGCCTCGCTAGTGACGGTGTCGGTCTGGTGTTATGCTCGCTAGTGACGGTGACGGTCTGTTGTCATCCTCGCCTTGTGACGGGGTCGGTCTGGTGTCAGCCTCTCCTCGTGACGGGGTCGGTCTGGTGTCAGCCTCTCCTCGTGACGGGGGTCGGTCTGGTGTCAGCCTCGCTAGTGACGGTTTCAGTCTGGTGTCAGTCTCTCCTCTTGACGGTGTCAGTCTGGTGTCAGCCTCGCTAGTGACGGTGTCAGTCTGGTGTCAGCCTCGCTAGTGACGGTTTCAGTCTGGTGTCAGCCTCTCCTCGTGACGGTGTCAGTCTGGTGTCAGCCTCGCTAGTGTCGGTTTCAGTCTGGTGTCAGCCTCTCCTCGTGACGGTGTCAGTCTGGTGTCAGCCTCTCCTCGTGACGGTGTCAGTCTGGTGTCAGCCTCGCTAGTGACGGTTTCAGTCTGGTGTCAGCCTCTCCTCGTGACGGTGTCAGTCTGGTGTCAGCCTCTCCTCGTGACGGTGTCAGTCTGGTGTCAGCCTCGCTTGTGACGGTTTCAGTCTGGTGTCAGCCTCTCCTCGTGACGGTGTCCTTCTGGTGTCAGCCTCGCTAGTGACGGGGTCGGTCTGGTGTCAGCCTCGCTAGTGACGGGGTCGGTCTGGTGTCAGCCTCGCCTCGTGACGGTGTTGGTCTGGTGTCATCCTCGCTAGTGACGGTGTCGGTCTGGTGTCATCCTCGCCTCGTGACGGGGTCGGTCTGGTGTCAGCCTCGCTAGTGACGGAGTCGGTCTGGTGTCAGCCTCTCCTCGTGACGGTGTCGGTCTGGTGTCAGCCTCTCCTCGTGACGGTGTCGGTCTGGTGTCAGCCTCTCCTCGTGACAGGGTCCGTCTGGTGTCAGCATCGCTAGTGACGGTTTCAGTCTGGTGTCAGCCTCTCCTCGTGACGGTGTCAGTCTGGTGTCAGCCTCTCCTCGTGACGGTGTCAGTCTGGTGTCAGCCTCGCTAGTGACGGTTTCAGTCTGGTGTCAGCCTCTCCTCGTGACGGTGTCGGTATGGTGTCAGCCTCGCTAGTGACGGGGTCGGTCTGGTGTCAGCCTCGCTAGTGACGGTGTCGGTCTGGTGTCAGCCTCGCCTCGTGACGGGGTCGGTCTGGTGTCAGCCTCGCCTCGTGACGGTGTCGGTCTGGTGTCAGCCTCGCTTCGTGACGGTGTCGGTCTGGTGTCAGCCTCGCCTCGTGACGATGTCGGTCTGGTGTCATCCACTCCTCGTGACGGGGTCGGTCTGGTGTCAGCCTCTCCTCGTGACGGGGTCGGTCTGGTGTCAGCCTCGCTAGTGACGGTTTCAGTCTGGTGTCAGCCTCGCCTCGTGACGGTGTCGGTCTGGTGTTATGCTCGCTAGTGACGGTGTCGGTCTGTTGTCATCCTCGCCTCGTGACGGGGTCGGTCTGGTGTCAGCCTCTCCTCGTGACGGTGTCGGTCTGGTGTCAGCCTCTCCTCGTGACGGGGGTCGGTCTGGTGTCAGCCTCGCTAGTGACGGTTTCAGTCTGGTGTCAGCCTCTCCTCGTGACGGTGTCGGTCTGGTGTCAGCCTCGCTAGTGACGGTGTCGGTCTGGTGTCAGCCTCGCTAGTGACGGTGTCGGTCTGGTGTCAGCCTCGCCTCGTGACGGGGTCGGTCTGGTGTCAGCCTCGCCTCGTGACGGTGTCGGTCTGGTGTCAGCCTCGCCTCGTGACGGTGTCGGTCTGGTGTCAGCCTCGCCTCGTGACGGTGTCGGTCTGGTGTCAGCCTCGCCTCGTGACGGTGTCGGTCTGGTGTCAGCCTCTCCTCGTGATGGTGTCGGTCTGGTGTCATCCTCTCCTCGTGACGGGGTCGGTCTGGTGTCAGCCTCTCCTCGTGACGGGGTCGGTCTGGTGTCAGCCTCGCTAGTGACGGTTTCAGTCTGGTGTCAGCCTCGCCTCGTGACGGTGTCGGTCTGGTGTTATGCTCGCTAGTGACGGTGTCGGTCTGTTGTCATCCTCGCCTCGTGACGGGGTCGGTCTGGTGTCAGCCTCTCCTCGTGACGGGGTCGGTCTGGTGTCAGCCTCTCCTCGTGACGGGGTCGGTCTGGTGTCAGCCTCTCCTCGTGACGGGGGTCGGTCTGGTGTCAGCCTTGCTAGTGACGGTTTCGGTCTGGTGTCAGCCTCTCCTCGTGACGGTGTCGGTCTGGTGTCAGCCTCGCTAGTGACGGTGTCAGTCTGGTGTCAGCCTCGCTAGTGACGGTTTCAGTCTGGTGTCAGCCTCTCCTCGTGACGGTGTCGGTCTGGTGTCAGCCTCTCCTCGTGACGGTGTCAGTCTGGTGTCAGCCTCGCTAGTGACGGGGTCGGTCTGGTGTCAGCCTCGCCTCGTGACGGTGTCGGTCTGGTGTCAGCCTCGCCTCGTGACGGTGTCGGTCTGGTGTCAGCCTCGCCTCGTGACGGTGTCGGTCTGGTGTCATCCTCGCTAGTGACGGTGTCGGTCTGGTGTCATCCTCGCCTCGTGACGGTGTCGGTCTGGTGTCAGCCTCGCCTCGTGACGGTGTCGGTCTGGTGTCAGCCTCGCCTCGTGACGGTGTCGGTCTGGTGTCAGCCTCTCCTCGTGACGGGGTCGGTCTGGTGTCAGCCTCTCCTCGTGACGGGGGTCGGTCTGGTGTCAACCTCGCTAGTGACGGGGTCGGTCTGGTGTCAGCCTCTCCTCGTGACGGGGTCGGTCTGGTGTCAACCTCGCTAGTGACGGTGTCAGTCTGGTGTCAGCCTCGCTAGTGACGGTTTCAGTCTGGTGTCATTCTCTCCTCGTGACGGTGTCGGTCTGGTGTCAGCCTCGCTAGTGACGGGGTCGGTCTGGTGTCAGCCTCGCTAGTGACGGTGTCGGTCTGGTGTCAGCCTCGCCTCGTGACGGGGTCGGTCTGGTGTCAGCCTCGCCTCGTGACGGTGTCGGACTGGTGTCAGCCTCACTAGTGACGGGGTAGGTCTGGTGTCAGCCTCGCTAGTGATGGTGTCGGTCTGGTGTCAGCCTCTCCTCGTGACGGGGGTCGGTCTGGTGTCAGCCTCGCTAGTGACGGTTTCGGTCTGGTGTCAGCCTCTCCTCGTGACGGTGTCGGTCTGGTGTCATCCTCTCCTCGTGACGGGGTCGGTCTGGTGTCAGCCTCTCCTCGTGACGGGGTCGGTCTGGTGTCAGCCTCGCTAGTGACCTTTTCAGTCTGGTGTCAGCCTCGCCTCGTGACGGTGTCGGTCTGGTGTTATGCTCGCTAGTGACGGTGTCGGTCTGTTGTCATCCTCGCCTCGTGACGGGGTCGGTATGGTGTCAGCCTCTCCTCGTGACGGGGTCGGTCTGGTGTCAGCCTCTCCTCGTGACGGGGTCGGTCTGGTGTCAGCCTCTCCTCGTGACGGGGGTCGGTCTGGTGTCAGCCTCGCTAGTGACGGTTTCGGTCTGGTGTCAGCCTCTCCTCGTGACGGTGTTGGTCTGGTGTCAGCCTCGCTAGTGACGGTGTCAGTCTGGTGTCAGCCTCGCTAGTGACGGTTTCAGTCTGGTGTCAGCCTCTCCTCGTGACGGTGTCAGTCTGGTGTCAGCCTCTCCTCGTGACGGTGTCAGTCTGGTGTCAGCCTCTCCTCGTGACGGGGGTCGGTCTGGTGTCAGCCTCGCTAGTGACGGTTTCGGTCTGGTGTCAGCCTCTCCTCGTGACGGTGTCGGTCTGGTGTCAGCCTCGCTAGTGACGGTGTCAGTCTGGTGTCAGCCTCGCTAGTGACGGTTTCAGTCTGGTGTCACCCTCTCCTCGTGACGGTGTCAGTCTGGTGTCAGCCTCTCCTCGTGACGGTGTCAGTCTGGTGTCAGCCTCGCTAGTGACGGTTTCAGTCTGGTGTCAGCCTCTCCTCGTGACGGTGTCGGTCTGGTGTCAGCCTCTCCTCGTGACGGTGTCAGTCTGGTGTCAGCCTTGCTAGTGACGGGGTCGGTCTGGTGTCAGCCTCGCTAGTGACGGTGTCGGTCTGGTGTCAGCCTCGCCTCGTGACGGTGTCGGTCTGGTGTCAGCCTCGCCTCGTGACGGTGTCGGTCTGGTGTCAGCCTCGCCTCGTGACGGTGTCGGTCTGGTGTCAGCCTCGCCTCGTGACGGTGTCGGTCTGGTGTCAGCCTCTCCTCGTGACGGTGTCAGTCTGGTGTCAGCCTCTCCTCGTGACGGTGTCAGTCTGGTGACAGCCTCGCTAGTGACAGTTTCAGTCTGGTGTCAGCCTCTCCTCGTGACGGTGTCGGTCTGGTGTCAGTCTCGCTAGTGACGGGGTCGGTCTGGTGTCAGCCTCGCTAGTGACGGTGTCGGTCTGGTGTCAGCCTCGCCTCGTGACGGTGTCGGTCTGGTGTCAGCCTCGCCTCGTGACGGTGTCGGTCTGGTGTCAGCCTCGCCTCGTGACGGTGTCGGTCTGGTGTCAGCCTCGCTAGTGACGGTTTCAGTCTGGTGTCAGCCTCTCCTCGTGACGGTGTCAGTCTGGTGTCAGCCTCTCCTCGTGACGGTGTCAGTCTGGTGTCAGCCTCGCTAGTGACGGTTTCAGTCTGGTGTCAGCCTCTCCTCGTGACGGTGTCAGTGTGGTGTCAGCCTCTCCTCGTGACGGTGTCAGTCTGGTGTCAGCCTCGCTAGTGACGGTATCAGTCTGGTGTCAGCCTCGCCTCGTGACGGTTTCAGTCTGGTGTCAGCCTCTCCTCGTGACGGTGTCGGTCTGGTGTCAGCCTCGCTAGTGACGGTGTCGGTCTGGTGTCAGCCTCGCCTCGTGACGGTGTCGGTCTGGTGTCAGCCTCTCCTCGTGATGGTGTCGGTCTGGTGTCATCCTCTCCTCGTGACGGGGTCGGTCTGGTGTCAGCCTCTCCTCGTGACGGGGTCGGTCTGGTGTCAGCCTCGCTAGTGACTGTTTCAGTCTGGTGTCAGCCTCGCCTCGTGACGGTGTCGGTCTGGTGTTATGCTCGCTAGTGACGGTGTCGGTCTGTTGTCATCCTCGCCTCGTGACGGGGTCGGTCTGGTGTCAGCCTCTCCTCGTGACGGGGTCGGTCTGGTGTCAGCCTCTCCTCGTGACGGGGTCGGTCTGGTGTCAGCCTCTCCTCGTGACGGGGGTCGGTCTGGTGTCAGCCTCGCTAGTGACGGTTTCGGTCTGGTGTCAGCCTCTCCTCGTGACGGTGTCGGTCTGGTGTCAGCCTCGCTAGTGACGGTGTCAGTCTGGTGTCAGCCTCGCTAGTGACGGTTTCAGTCTGGTGTCAGCCTCTCCTCGTGACGGTGTCAGTCTGGTGTCAGCCTCTCCTCGTGACGGTGTCAGTCTGGTGTCAGCCTCGCTAGTGACGGTTTCAGTCTGGTGTCAGCCTCTCCTCGTGACGGTGTCGGTCTGGTGTCAGCCTCTCCTCGTGACGGTGTCAGTCTGGTGTCAGCCTCGCTAGTGACGGGGTCGGTCTGGTGTCAGCCTCGCCTCGTGACGGTGTCGGTCTGGTGTCAGCCTCGCCTCGTGACGGTGTCGGTCTGGTGTCAGCCTCGCCTCGTGACGGTGTCGGTCTGGTGTCATCCTCGCTAGTGACGGTGTCGGTCTGGTGTCATCCTCGCCTCGTGACGGGGTCGGTCTGGTGTCAGCCACGCTAGTGACGGGGTCGGTCTGGTGTCAGCCTCTCCTCGTGACGGTGTCGGTCTGGTGTCAGCCTCTCCTCGTGACGGGGTCGGTCTGGTGTCAGCCTCTCCTCGTGACGGGGTCGGTCTGGTGTCAGCCTCTCCTCTTGACGGTGTCAGTCTGGTGTCAGCCTCGCTAGTGACGGTTTCAGTCTGGTGTCAGCCTCTCCTCGTGACGGTGTCGGTCTGGTTTCAGCCTCTCCTCGTGACGGTGTCAGTCTGGTGTCAGCCTCGCCTCGTGACGGTGTCGGTCTGGTGTCAGCCTCGCTAGTGACGGTTTCAGTCTGGTGTCAGCCTCTCCTCGTGACGGTGTCAGTCTGGTGTCAGCCTCTCCTCGTGACGGTGTCAGTCTGGTGTCAGCCTCTCCTCGTGACGGTGTCAGTCTGGTGTCAGCCTCGCTAGTGACGGTATCAGTCTGGTGTCAGCCTCGCCTCGTGACGGTGTCGGTCTGGTGTCAGCCTCGCTAGTGACGGGGTCGGTCTGGTGTCAGCCTCGCCTCGTGACGGTGTCGGTCTGGTGTCAGCCTCGCCTCGTGACGGTGTCGGTCTGGTGTCAGCCTCTCCTCGTGACGGGGTCGGTCTGGTGTCAGCCTCTCCTCGTGACGGGGGTCGGTCTGGTGTCAACCTCGCTAGTGACGGGGTCGGTCTGGTGTCAGCCTCTCCTTGTGACGGGGTCGGTCTGGTGTCAACCTCGCTAGTGACGGTGTCAGTCTGGTGTCAGCCTCGCTAGTGACGGTTTCAGTCTGGTGTCATTCTCTCCTCGTGACGGTGTCAGTCTGGTGTCAGCCTCTCCTCGTGACGGTGTCAGTCTGGTGTCAGCCTCGCTAGTGACGGTTTCAGTCTGGTGTCAGCCTCTCCTCGTGACGGTGTCGGTCTTGTGTCAGCCTCTCCTCGTGACGGTGTCAGTCTGGTGTCAGCCTCGCTAGTGACGGTTTCAGTCTGGTGTCAGCCTCTCCTCGTGACGGTGTCGGTCTGGTGTCAGCCTCGCTAGTGACGGGGTCGGTCTGGTGTCAGCCTCGCTAGTGACGGTGTCGGTCTGGTGTCAGCCTCGCCTCGTGACGGGATCGGTCTGGTGTCAGCCTCGCCTCGTGACGGTGTCGGTCTGGTGTCAGCCTCGCTAGTGACGGTTTCAGTCTGGTGTCAGCCTCTCCTCGTGACGGTGTCAGTCTGGTGTCAGCCTCTCCTCGTGACGGTGTCAGTCTGGTGTCAGCCTCGCTAGTGACGGTTTCAGTCTGGTGTCAGCCTCTCCTCGTGACGGTGTCAGTGTGGTGTCAGCCTCTCCTCGTGACGGTGTCAGTCTGGTGTCAGCCTCGCTAGTGACGGTATCAGTCTGGTGTCAGCCTCGCCTCGTGACGGTTTCAGTCTGGTGTCAGCCTCTCCTCGTGACGGTGTCGGTCTGGTGTCAGCCTCGCTAGTGACGGTGTCGGTCTGGTGTCAGCCTCGCCTCGTGACGGTGTCGGTCTGGTGTCAGCCTCTCCTCGTGATGGTGTCGGTCTGGTGTCATCCTCTCCTCGTGACGGGGTCGGTCTGGTGTCAGCCTCTCCTCGTGACGGGGTCGGTCTGGTGTCAGCCTCGCTAGTGACTGTTTCAGTCTGGTGTCAGCCTCGCCTCGTGACGGTGTCGGTCTGGTGTTATGCTCGCTAGTGACGGTGTCGGTCTGTTGTCATCCTCGCCTCGTGACGGGGTCGGTCTGGTGTCAGCCTCTCCTCGTGACGGGGTCGGTCTGGTGTCAGCCTCTCCTCGTGACGGGGTCGGTCTGGTGTCAGCCTCTCCTCGTGACGGGGGTCGGTCTGGTGTCAGCCTCGCTAGTGACGGTTTCGGTCTGGTGTCAGCCTCTCCTCGTGACGGTGTCGGTCTGGTGTCAGCCTCGCTAGTGACGGTGTCAGTCTGGTGTCAGCCTCTCCTCGTGACGGTGTCGGTCTGGTGTCAGCCTCTCCTCGTGACGGTGTCAGTCTGGTGTCAGCCTCGCTAGTGACGGGGTCGGTCTGGTGTCAGCCTCGCCTCGTGACGGTGTCGGTCTGGTGTCAGCCTCGCCTCGTGACGGTGTCGGTCTGGTGTCAGCCTCGCCTCGTGACGGTGTCGGTCTGGTGTCATCCTCGCTAGTGACGGTGTCGGTCTGGTGTCATCCTCGCCTCGTGACGGGGTCGGTCTGGTGTCAGCCACGCTAGTGACGGGGTCGGTCTGGTGTCAGCCTCTCCTCGTGACGGTGTCGGTCTGGTGTCAGCCTCTCCTCGTGACGGGGTCGGTCTGGTGTCAGCCTCTCCTCGTGACGGGGTCGGTCTGGTGTCAGCCTCTCCTCTTGACGGTGTCAGTCTGGTGTCAGCCTCGCTAGTGACGGTTTCAGTCTGGTGTCAGCCTCTCCTCGTGACGGTGTCGGTCTGGTTTCAGCCTCTCCTCGTGACGGTGTCAGTCTGGTGTCAGCCTCGCCTCGTGACGGTGTCGGTCTGGTGTCAGCCTCGCTAGTGACGGTTTCAGTCTGGTGTCAGCCTCTCCTCGTGACGGTGTCAGTCTGGTGTCAGCCTCTCCTCGTGACGGTGTCAGTCTGGTGTCAGCCTCTCCTCGTGACGGTGTCAGTCTGGTGTCAGCCTCGCTAGTGACGGTATCAGTCTGGTGTCAGCCTCGCCTCGTGACGGTGTCGGTCTGGTGTCAGCCTCGCTAGTGACGGGGTCGGTCTGGTGTCAGCCTCGCTAGTGACGGTGTCGGTCTGGTGTCAGCCTCGCCTCGTGACGGTGTCGGTCTGGTGTCAGCCTCGCCTCGTGACGGTGTCGGTCTGGTGTCAGCCTCGCCTCGTGACGGTGTCGGTCTGGTGTCAGCCTCGCCTCGTGACGGTGTCGGTCTGGTGTCAGCCTCTCCTCGTGACGGTGTCAGTCTGGTGTCAGCCTCTCCTCGTGACGGTGTCAGTCTGGTGTCAGCCTCGCTAGTGACAGTTTCAGTCTGGTGTCAGCCTCGCCTCGTGACGGTGTCAGTCTGGTGTCAGCCTCGCTAGTGACAGTTTCAGCCTGCTGTCAGCCTCGCCTCGTGACGGTGTCGGTCTGGTGTCAGCCTCGCCTCGTGACGGTGTCGGTCTGGTGTCAGCCTCGCCTCGTGACGGTGTCGGTCTGGTGTCAGCCTCGCTAGTGACGGTTTCAGTCTGGTGTCAGCCTCTCCTCGTGACGGTGTCAGTCTGGTGTCAGCCTCTCCTCGTGACGGTGTCAGTCTGGTGTCAGCCTCGCTAGTGACGGTTTCAGTCTGGTGTCAGCCTCTCCTCGTGACGGTGTCAGTCTGGTGTCAGCCTCTCCTCGTGACGGTGTCAGTCTGGTGTCAGCCTCGCTAGTGACGGTATCAGTCTGGTGTCAGCCTTGCCTCGTGACGGTGTCGGTCTGGTGTCAGCCTCGCTAGTGACGGGGTCGGTCTGGTGTCAGCCTCGCTAGTGACGGGGTCGGTCTGGTGTCAGCCTCGCCTCGTGACGGTGTCGGTCTGGTGTCAGCCTCGCCTCGTGACGGTGTCGGTCTGGTGTCAGCCTCTCCTCGTGACGGGGTCGGTCTGGTGTCAGCCTCTCCTCGTGACGGGGGTCGGTCTGGTGTCAACCTCGCTAGTGACGGGGTCGGTCTGGTGTCAGCCTCTCCTCGTGACGGGGTCGGTCTGGTGTCAACCTCGCTAGTGACGGTGTCAGTCTGGTGTCAGCCTCGCTAGTGACGGTTTCAGTCTGGTGTCAGCCTCTCCTCGTGACGGTGTCGGTCTGGTGTCAGCCTCTCCTCGTGACGGTGTCAGTCTGGTGTCAGCCTCGCTAGTGACGGTTTCAGTCTGGTGTCAGCCTCTCCTCGTGAGGGTGTCGGTCTGGTGTCAGTCTCGCTAGTGACGGGGTCGGTCTGGTGTCAGCCTCGCTAGTGACGGTGTCGGTCTGGTGTCAGCCTCGCCTCGTGACCGTGTCGGTCTGGTGTCAGCCTCGCCTCGTGACGGTGTCGGTCTGGTGTCAGCCTCGCCTCGTGACGGTGTCGGTCTGGTGTCAGCCTCGCTAGTGACGGTTTCAGTCTGGTGTCAGCCTCTCCTCGTGACGGTGTCAGTCTGGTGTCAGCCTCGCTAGTGACGGTTTCAGTCTGGTGTCAGCCTCTCCTCGTGACGGTGTCGGTCTGGTGTCAGCCTCTCCTCGTGACGGTGTCAGTCTGGTGTCAGCCTCGCTAGTGACGGTTTCAGTCTGGTGTCAGCCTCTCCTCGTGACGGTGTCGGTCTGGTGTCAGCCTCGCTAGTGACGGTGTCAGTCTGGTGTCAGCCTCGCTAGTGACGGTGTCAGTCTGGTGTCAGCCTCGCCTCGTGACGGGGTTGGTCTGGTGTCAGCCTCGCCTCGTGACGGTTTCGGTCTGGTGTCAGCCTCGCCTCGTGACGCTGTCGGTCTGGTGTCAGCCTCGCCTCGTGACGGTGTCGGTCTGGTGTCAGCCTCTCCTCGTGACGGTGTCGGTCTGGTGTCATCCTCTCCTCGTGACGGGGTCGGTCTGGTGTCAGCCTCTCCTCGTGACGGGGTCGGTCTGGTGTCATCCTCTCCTCGTGACGGGGTCTGTCTGGTGTCAGCCTCTCCTCGTGACGGGGTCGGTCTGGTGTCAGCCTCGCTAGTGACGGTTTCAGTCTGGTGTCAGCCTCGCCTCGTGACGGTGTCGGTCTGGTGTTATGCTCGCTAGTGACGGTGTCGGTCTGTTGTCATCCTCGCCTCGTGACGGTTTCAGTCTGGTGTCAGCCTCGCCTCGTGACGGTGTCGGTCTGGTGTTATGCTCGCTAGTGACGGTGTCGGTCTGTTGTCATCCTCGCCTCGTGACGGGGTCGGTCTGGTGTCAGCCTCGCTAGTTACGGTTTCAGTCTGGTGTCAGCCTCTCCTCGTGACGGTGTCGGTCTGGTGTCAGCCTCTCCTCGTGACGGTGTCAGTTTGGTGTCAGCCTCGCTAGTGACGGTTTCAGTCTGGTGTCAGCCTCTCCTCGTGACGGTGTCGGACTGGTGTCAGCCTCGCTAGTGACGGGGTCGGTCTGGTGTCAGCCTCGCTAGTGACGGTGTCGGTCTGGTGTCAGCCTCGCCTCGTGACGGGGTCGGTCTGGTGTCAGCCTCGCCTCGTGACGGTGTCGGTCTGGTGTCAGCCTCGCCTCGTGACGGTGTCGGTCTGGTGTCAGCCTCGCCTCGTGACGGTGTCGGTCTGGTGTCAGCCTCTCCTCGTGACGGTGTCGGTCTGGTGTCATCCTCTCCTCGTGACGGGGTCGGTCTGGTGTCAGCCTCTCCTCGTGACGGGGTCGGTCTGTTGTCATCCTCGCCTCGTGACGGGGTCGGTCTGGTGTCAGCCTCTCCTCGTGACGGGGGTCGGTCTGGTGTCAGCCTCTCCTCGTGACGGTGTCAGTCTGGTGTCAGCCTCGCTAGTGATGGTTTCAGTCTGGTGTCAGCCTCTCCTCGTGACGGGGTCGGTCTGGTGTCAGCCTCGCCTCGTGACGGTGTCGGTCTGGTGTCAGCCTCGCCTCGTGACGGTGTCGGTCTGGTGTCAGCCTCGCCTCGTGACGGTGTCGGTCTGGTGTCAGCCTCTCCTCGTGATGGTGTCGGTCTGGTGTCATCCTCTCCTCGTGACGGGGTCGGTCTGGTGTCAGCCTCTCCTCGTGACGGGGTCGGTCTGGTGTCAGCCTCGCTAGTGACGGTTTCAGTCTGGTGTCAGCCTCGCCTCGTGACGGTGTCGGTCTGGTGTTATGCTCGCTAGTGACGGTGTCGGTCTGTTGTCATCCTCGCCTCGTGACGGGGTCGGTCTGGTGTCAGCCTCTCCTCGTGACGGTGTCGGTCTGGTGTCAGCCTCTCCTCGTGACGGGGTCGGTCTGGTGTCAGCCTCTCCTCGTGACGGGGGTCGGTCTGGTGTCAGCCTCGCTAGTGACGGTTTCGGTCTGGTGTCAGCCTCTCCTCGTGACGGTGTCGGTCTGGTGTCAGCCTCGCTAGTGACGGTGTCAGTCTGGTGTCAGCCTCGCTAGTGACGGTTTCAGTCTGGTGTCACCCTCTCCTCGTGACGGTGTCAGTCTGGTGTCAGCCTCTCCTCGTGACGGTGTCAGTCTGGTGTCAGCCTCGCTAGTGACGGTTTCAGTCTGGTGTCAGCCTCTCCTCGTGACGGTGTCGGTCTGGTGTCAGCCTCTCCTCGTGACGGTGTCGGTCTGGTGTCAGCCTCGCTAGTGACGGGGTCGGTCTGGTGTCAGCCTCGCTAGTGACGGTGTCGGTCTGGTGTCAGCCTCGCCTCGTGACGGTGTCGGTCTGGTGTCAGCCTCGCCTCGTGACGGTGTCGGTCTGGTGTCAGCCTCGCCTCGTGACGGTGTCGGTCTGGTGTCAGCCTCTCCTCGTGACGGTGTCAGTCTGGTGTCAGCCTCTCCTCGTGACGGTGTCAGTCTGGTGTCAGCCTCGCTAGTGACAGTTTCAGTCTGGTGTCAGCCTCGCCTCGTGACGGTGTCAGTCTGGTGTCAGCCTCGCTAGTGACAGTTTCAGCCTGCTGTCAGCCTCGCCTCGTGACGGTGTCGGTCTGGTGTCAGCCTCGCCTCGTGACGGTGTCGGTCTGGTGTCAGCCTCGCCTCGTGACGGTGTCGGTCTGGTGTCAGCCTCTCCTCGTGACGGTGTCAGTCTGGTGTCAGCCTCTCCTCGTGACGGTGTCAGTCTGGTGTCAGCCTCGCTAGTGACGGTTTCAGTCTGGTGTCAGCCTCTCCTCGTGACGGTGTCAGTCTGGTGTCAGCCTCTCCTCGTGACGGTGTCAGTCTGGTGTCAGCCTCGCTAGTGACGGTATCAGTCTGGTGTCAGCCTTGCCTCATGACGGTGTCGGTCTGGTGTCAGCCTCGCTAGTGACGGGGTCGGTCTGGTGTCAGCCTCGCTAGTGACGGGGTCGGTCTGGTGTCAGCCTCGCTAGTGACGGGGTCGGTCTGGTGTCAACCTCGCTAGTGACGGTTTCAGTCTGGTGTCAGCCTCTCCTCGTGACGGTGTCGGTCTGGTGTCAGCCTCTCCTCGTGACGGTGTCAGTCTGGTGTCAGCCTCGCTAGTGACGGTTTCAGTCTGGTGTCAGCCTCTCCTCGTGACGGTGTCGGTCTGGTGTCAGTCTCGCTAGTGACGGGGTCGGTCTGGTGTCAGCCTCGCTAGTGACGGTGTCGGTCTGGTGTCAGCCTCGCCTCGTGACCGTGTCGGTCTGGTGTCAGCCTCGCCTCGTGACGGTGTCGGTCTGGTGTCAGCCTCGCTAGTGACGGTTTCAGTCTGGTGTCAGCCTCTCCTCGTGACGGTGTCAGTCTGGTGTCAGCCTCGCTAGTGACGGTTTCAGTCTGGTGTCAGCCTCTCCTCGTGACGGTGTCGGTCTGGTGTCAGCCTCTCCTCGTGACGGTGTCAGTCTGGTGTCAGCCTCGCTAGTGACGGTTTCAGTCTGGTGTCAGCCTCTCCTCGTGACGGTGTCAGTCTGGTGTCAGCCTCGCTAGTGACGGGGTCGGTATGGTGTCAGCCTCGCTAGTGACGGTGTCAGTCTGGTGTCAGCCTCGCCTCGTGACGGGGTTGGTCTGGTGTCAGCCTCGCCTCGTGACGGTTTCGGTCTGGTGTCAGCCTCGCCTCGTGACGCTGTCGGTCTGGTGTCAGCCTCGCCTCGTGACGGTGTCGGTCTGGTGTCAGCCTCTCCTCGTGACGGTGTCGGTCTGGTGTCATCCTGTCCTCGTGACGGGGTCGGTCTGGTGTCAGCCTCTCCTCGTGACGGGGTCGGTCTGGTGTCATCCTCTCCTCGTGACGGGGTCGGTCTGGTGTCAGCCTCTCCTCGTGACGGGGTCGGTCTGGTGTCAGCCTCGCTAGTGACGGTTTCAGTCTGGTGTCAGCCTCGCCTCGTGACGGTGTCGGTCTGGTGTTATGCTCGCTAGTGACGGTGTCGGTCTGTTGTCATCCTCGCCTCGTGACGGTTTCAGTCTGGTGTCAGCCTCGCCTCGTGACGGTGTCGGTCTGGTGTCAGCCTCGCCTCGTGACGGGTTCGGTCTGGTGTCAGCCTCGCCTCGTGACGGTGTCGGTCTGGTGTCAGCCTCGCCTCGTGACGGTGTCGGTCTGGTGTCAGCCTCGCCTCTTGACGGTATCGGTCTGGTGTCAGCATCTCCTCGTGACGGTGTCGGTCTGGTGTCAGCCTCTCCTCGTGACGGGGTCGGTCTGGTGTCAGCCTCGCTAGTGACGGTTTCAGTCTGGTGTCAGCCTCGCCTCGTGACAGTGTCGGTCTGGTGTTATGCTCGCTAGTGACGGTGTCGGTCTGTTGTCATCCTCGCCTCGTGACGGGGTCGGTCTGGTGTCAGCCTCGCTAGTGACGGTTTCAGTCTGGTGTCAGCCTCGCCTCGTGACGGTGTCGGTCTGGTGTTATGCTCGCTAGTGACGGTGTCGGTCTGTTGTCATCCTCGCCTCGTGACGGTGTCGGTCTGGTGTCAGCCTCTCCTCGTGACGGTGTCGGTCTGGTGTCAGCCTCTCCTCGTGACGGTGTCGGTCTGGTGTCAGCCTCTCCTCGTGACGGGGTCGGTCTGGTGTCAGCCACTCCTCGTGACGGGGGTCTGTCTGGTGTCAGCCTCGCTAGTGACGGTTTCGGTCTGGTGTCAGCCTCTCCTCGTGACGGTGTCGGTCTGGTGTCAGCCTCTCCTCGTGACGGTGTCGGTCTGGTGTCAGCCTCGCTAGTGACGGTGTCAGTCTGGTGTCAGCCTCGCTAGTGACGGTGTCGGTCTGGTGTCAGCCTCGCCTCGTGACGGGGTCGGTCTGGTGTCAGCCTCGCCTCGTGACGGTGTCGGTCTGGTGTCAGCCTCGCCTCTTGACGGTGTCGGTCTGGTGTCAGCCTCGCTAGTGACGGTGTCGGTCTGGTGTTATGCTCGCTAGTGACGGTGACGGTCTGTTGTCATCCTCGCCTTGTGACGGGGTCGGTCTGGTGTCAGCCTCTCCTCGTGACGGGGTCGGTCTGGTGTCAGCCTCTCCTCGTGACGGGGGTCGGTCTGGTGTCAGCCTCGCTAGTGACGGTTTCAGTCTGGTGTCAGTCTCTCCTCTTGACGGTGTCAGTCTGGTGTCAGCCTCGCTAGTGACGGTGTCAGTCTGGTGTCAGCCTCGCTAGTGACGGTTTCAGTCTGGTGTCAGCCTCTCCTCGTGACGGTGTCAGTCTGGTGTCAGCCTCGCTAGTGTCGGTTTCAGTCTGGTGTCAGCCTCTCCTCGTGACGGTGTCAGTCTGGTGTCAGCCTCTCCTCGTGACGGTGTCAGTCTGGTGTCAGCCTCGCTAGTGACGGTTTCAGTCTGGTGTCAGCCTCTCCTCGTGACGGTGTCAGTCTGGTGTCAGCCTCTCCTCGTGACGGTGTCAGTCTGGTGTCAGCCTCGCTTGTGACGGTTTCAGTCTGGTGTCAGCCTCTCCTCGTGACGGTGTCCTTCTGGTGTCAGCCTCGCTAGTGACGGGGTCGGTCTGGTGTCAGCCTCGCTAGTGACGGGGTCGGTCTGGTGTCAGCCTCGCCTCGTGACGGTGTTGGTCTGGTGTCATCCTCGCTAGTGACGGTGTCGGTCTGGTGTCATCCTCGCCTCGTGACGGGGTCGGTCTGGTGTCAGCCTCGCTAGTGACGGAGTCGGTCTGGTGTCAGCCTCTCCTCGTGACGGTGTCGGTCTGGTGTCAGCCTCTCCTCGTGACGGTGTCGGTCTGGTGTCAGCCTCTCCTCGTGACAGGGTCCGTCTGGTGTCAGCATCGCTAGTGACGGTTTCAGTCTGGTGTCAGCCTCTCCTCGTGACGGTGTCAGTCTGGTGTCAGCCTCTCCTCGTGACGGTGTCAGTCTGGTGTCAGCCTCGCTAGTGACGGTTTCAGTCTGGTGTCAGCCTCTCCTCGTGACGGTGTCGGTATGGTGTCAGCCTCGCTAGTGACGGGGTCGGTCTGGTGTCAGCCTCGCTAGTGACGGTGTCGGTCTGGTGTCAGCCTCGCCTCGTGACGGGGTCGGTCTGGTGTCAGCCTCGCCTCGTGACGGTGTCGGTCTGGTGTCAGCCTCGCTTCGTGACGGTGTCGGTCTGGTGTCAGCCTCGCCTCGTGACGATGTCGGTCTGGTGTCATCCACTCCTCGTGACGGGGTCGGTCTGGTGTCAGCCTCTCCTCGTGACGGGGTCGGTCTGGTGTCAGCCTCGCTAGTGACGGTTTCAGTCTGGTGTCAGCCTCGCCTCGTGACGGTGTCGGTCTGGTGTTATGCTCGCTAGTGACGGTGTCGGTCTGTTGTCATCCTCGCCTCGTGACGGGGTCGGTCTGGTGTCAGCCTCTCCTCGTGACGGTGTCGGTCTGGTGTCAGCCTCTCCTCGTGACGGGGGTCGGTCTGGTGTCAGCCTCGCTAGTGACGGTTTCAGTCTGGTGTCAGTCTCTCCTCGTGACGGTGTCAGTCTGGTGTCAGCCTCGCTAGTGACGGTGTCAGTCTGGTGTCAGCCTCGCTAGTGACGGTTTCAGTCTGGTGTCAGCCTCTCCTCGTGACGTTGTCAGTCTGGTGTCAGTCTCGCTAGTGACGGTTTCAGTCTGGTGTCAGCCTCTCCTCGTGACGGTGTCAGTCTGGTGTCAGCCTCTCCTCGTGACAGTGTCAGTCTGGTGTCAGCCTCGCTAGTGACGGTTTCAGTCTGGTGTCAGCCTCTCCTCGTGACGGTGTCAGTCTGGTGTCAGCCTCTCCTCGTGACGGTGTCAGTCTGGTGTCAGCCTCGCTAGTGACGGTGTCGGTCTGGTGTCAGCCTCGCCTCGTGACGGTGTCCGTCTGGTGTCATCCTCGCTAGTGACGGTGTCGGTCTGGTGTCATCCTCGCCTCGTGACGGGGTCGGTCTGGTGTCAGCCTCGCTAGTGACGGAGTCGGTCTGGTGTCAGCCTCTCCTCGTGACGGTGTCGGTCTGGTGTCAGCCTCTCCTCGTGACGGGGTCCGTCTGGTGTCAGCCTCTCCTCGTGACAGGGTCCGTCTGGTGTCAGCATCGCTAGTGACGGTTTCGGTCTGGTGTCAGCCTCTCCTCGTGACGGTGTCAGTCTGGTGTCAGCCTCGCTAGTGACGGTTTCAGTCTGGTGTCAGCCTCTCCTCGTGACGGTGTCCGTCTGGTGTCAGCCTCTCCTCGTGACGGTGTCAGTCTGGTGTCAGCCTCGCTAGTGACGGGGTCGGTCTGGTGTCAGCCTCTCCTCGTGACGGGGTCGGTCTGGTGTCAGCCTCTCCTCGTGACGGTGTCGGTCTGGTGTCAGCCTCTCCTCGTGACGGGGTCCGTCTGGTGTCAGCCTCTCCTCGTTACGGGGTCGGTCTGGTGTCAGCCTCTCCTCGTGACGGGGTCGGTCTGGTGTCAGCCTCGCTAGTGACGGTTTCAGTCTGGTGTCAGCCTCTCCTCGTGACGGTGTCAGTCTGGTGTCAGCCTCGCTAGTGACGGTGTCAGTCTGGTGTCAGCCTCGCTAGTGACGGTTTCAGTCTGGTGTCAGCCTCTCCTCGTGACGGTGTCAGTCTGGTGTCAGTCTCGCTAGTGACGGTTTCAGTCTGGTGTCAGCCTCTCCTCGTGACGGTGTCAGTCTGGTGTCAGCCTCTCCTCGTGACGGTGTCAGTCTGGTGTCAGCCTCTCCTCGTGACAGTGTCAGTCTGGTGTCAGCCTCGCTAGTGACGGTTTCGGTCTGGTGTCAGCCTCTCCTCGTGACGGTGTCAGTCTGGTGTCAGCCTCTCCTCGTGACGGTGTCAGTCTGGTGTCAGCCTCGCTAGTGACGGTGTCGGTCTGGTGTCAGCCTCGCCTCGTGACGGTGTCGGTCTGGTGTCATCCTCGCTAGTGACGGTGTCGGTCTGGTGTCATCCTCGCCTCGTGACGGGGTCGGTCTGGTGTCAGCCTCGCTAGTGACGGAGTCGGTCTGGTGTCAGCCTCTCCTCATGACGGTGTCGGTCTGGTGTCAGCCTCTCCTCGTGACAGGGTCCGTCTGGTGTCAGCTTCGCTAGTGACGGTTTCGGTCTGGTGTCAGCCTCTCCTCGTGACGGTGTCAGTCTGGTGTCAGCCTCGCTAGTGACGGTTTCAGTCTGGTGTCAGCCTCTCCTCGTGACGGTGTCCGTCTGGTGTCAGCCTCTCCTCGTGACGGTGTCAGTCTGGTGTCAGCCTCGCTAGTGACGGGGTCGGTCTGGTGTCAGCCTCTCCTCGTGACGGGGTCGGTCTGGTGTCAGCCTCTCCTCGTGACGGTGTCGGTCTGGTGTCAGCCTCTCCTCGTGACGGGGTCCGTCTGGTGTCAGCCTCTCCTCGTGACGGGGTCGGTCTGGTGTCAGCCTCTCCTCGTGACGGGGTCGGTCTGGTGTCAGCCTCGCTAGTGACGGTTTCAGTCTGGTGTCAGCCTCTCCTCGTGACGGTGTCAGTCTGGTGTCAGCCTCGCTAGTGACGGTGTCAGTCTGGTGTCAGCCTCGCTAGTGACGGTTTCAGTCTGGTGTCAGCCTCTCCTCGTGACGGTGTCAGTCTGGTGTCAGCCTCGCTAGTGACGGGGTCGGTCTGGTGTCAGCCTCTCCTCGTGACGGGGTCGGTCTGGTGTCAGCCTCTCCTCGTGACGGTGTCAGTCTGGTGTCAGCCTCGCTAGTGACGGTTTCAGTCTGGTGTCAGCCTCTCCTCGTGACAGTGTCCGTCTGGTGTCAGCCTCGCTAGTGACGGGGTCGGTCTGGTGTCAGCCTCGCTAGTGACGGGGTCGGTCTGGTGTCAGCCTCGCCTCGTGACGGTGTCGGTCTGGTGTCAGCCTCGCCTCGTGACGGTGTCGGTCTGGTGTCATCCTCGCTAGTGACGGTGTCGGTCTGGTGTCATCCTCGCCTCGTGATGGGGTCGGTCTGGTGTCAGCCTCGCTAGTGACGGAGTCGGTCTGGTGTCAGCCTCTCCTCGTGACGGTGTCGGTCTGGTGTCAGCCTCTCCTCGTGACGGTGTCGATCTGGTGTCAGCCTCTCCTCGTGACAGGGTCCGTCTGGTGTCAGCCTCGCTAGTGACGGTGTCAGTCTGGTGTCAGCCTCGCTAGTGACGGTGTCAGTCTGGTGTCAGCCTCTCCTCGTGACGGTGTCAGTCTGGTGTCAGCCTCTCCTCGTGACGGTGTCAGTCTGGTGTCAGCCTCGCTAGTGACGGTTTCAGTCTGGTATCAGCCTCTCCTCGTGACGGTGTCCGTCTGGTTTCAGCCTCGCTAGTGACGGGGTCAGTCTGGTGTCAGCCTCTCCTCGTGACGGTGTCAGTCTGGTGTCAGCCTCGCTAGTGACGGTTTCAGTCTGGTGTCAGCCTCTCCTCGTGACGGTGTCAGTCTGGTGTCAGCCTCTCCTCGTGACGGTGTCAGTCTGGTGTCAGCCTCGCTAGTGACGGTTTCAGTCTGGTGTCAGCCTCTCCTCGTGACGGTGTCGGTCTGGTGTCAGCCTCGCTATTGACGGGGTCGGTCTGGTGTCAGCCTCGCTAGTGACGGGGTCGGTCTGGTGTCAGCCTCGCCTCGTGACGGTGTCGGTCTGGTGTCAGCCTCGCCTCGTGACGGTGTCGGTCTGGTGTCATCCTCGCTAGTGACGGTGTCGGTCTGGTGTCATCCTCGCCTCGTGACGGGGTCGGTCTGGTGTCAGCCTCTCCTCGTGACGGTGTCGGTCTGGTGTCAGCCTCTCCTCGTGACGGTGTCGGTCTGGTGTCAGCCTCTCCTCGTGACGGTGTCAGTCTGGTGTCAGCCTCGCTAGTGACGGTGTCAGTCTGGTGTCAGCCTCGCTAGTGACGGTGTCAGTCTGGTGTCAGCCTCTCCTCGTGACGGTGTCAGTCTGGTGTCAGCCTCTCCTCGTGACGGTTTCAGTCTGGTGTCAGCCTCGCTAGTGACGGTTTCAGTCTGGTGTCAGCCTCGCCTCGTGACGGTGTAGGTCTGGTGTCATCCTCGCTAGTGACGGTTTCAGTCTGGTGTCAGCCTCTCCTCGTGACGGTGTCAGTCTGGTGTCAGCCTCGCTAGTGACGGTTTCAGTCTGGTGTCAGCCTCTCCTCGTGACGGTGTCCGTCTGGTGTCAGCCTCTCCTCATGACGGTGTCAGTCTGGTGTCAGCCTCTCCTCGTGACGGTGTCGGTCTGGTGTCAGCCTCTCCTCGTGACGGGGTCCGTCTGGTGTCAGCCTCTCCTCGTGACGGGGTCGGTCTGGTGTCAGCCTCTCCTCGTGACGGGGTCGGTCTGGTGTCAGCCTCGCTAGTGACGGATTCAGTCTGGTGTCAGCCTCTCCTCGTGACGGTGTCAGTCTGGTGTCAGCCTCGCTAGTGGCGGTGTCAGTCTGGTGTCAGCCTCGCTAGTGACGGTTTCAGTCTGGTGTCAGCCTCTCCTCGTGACGGTGTCAGTCTGGTGTCAGCCTCGCTAGTGACGGGGTCGGTCTGGTGTCAGCCTCTCCTCGTGACGGGGTCGGTCTGGTGTCAGCCTCTCCTCGTGACGGTGTCAGTCTGGTGTCAGCCTCGCTAGTGACGGTTTCAGTCTGGTGTCAGCCTCTCCTCGTGACGGTGTCCGTCTGGTGTCAGCCTCGCTAGTGACGGGGTCGGTCTGGTGTCAGCCTCGCTAGTGACGGGGTCGGTCTGGTGTCAGCCTCGCCTCGTGACGGTGTCGGTCTGGTGTCAGCCTCGCCTCGTGACGGTGTCGGTCTGGTGTCATCCTCGCTAGTGACGGTGTCGGTCTGGTGTCATCCTCGCCTCGTGACGGGGTCGGTCTGGTGTCAGCCTCGCTAGTGACGGAGTCGGTCTGGTGTCAGCCTCTCCTCGTGACGGTGTCGGTCTGGTGTCAGCCTCTCCTCGTGACGGTGTCGGTCTGGTGTCAGCCTCTCCTCGTGACAGGGTCCGTCTGGTGTCAGCCTCGCTAGTGACGGTTTCGGTCTGGTGTCAGCCTCTCCTCGTGACGGTGTCAGTCTGGTGTCAGCCTCGCTAGTGACGGTGTCAGTCTGGTGTCAGCCTCGCTAGTGACGGTGTCAGTCTGGTGTTAGCCTCTCCTCGTGACGGTGTCAGTCTGGTGTCAGCCTCTCCTCGTGACGGTGTCAGTCTGGTGTCAGCCTCGCTAGTGACGGTGTCAGTCTGGTGTCAGCCTCGCTAGTGACGGTTTCAGTCTGGTGTCAGCCTCTCCTCGTGACGGTGTCAGTCTGGTGTCAGCCTCGCTAGTGACGGTTTCAGTCTGGTGTCAGCCTCTCCTCGTGACGGTGTCAGTCTGGTGTCAGCCTCTCCTCGTGACAGTGTCAGTCTGGTGTCAGCCTCGCTAGTGACGGTTTCAGTCTGGTGTCAGCCTCTCCTCGTGACGGTGTCAGTCTGGTGTCAGCCTCTCCTCGTGACGGTGTCAGTCTGGTGTCAGCCTCGCTAGTGACGGTTTCAGTCTGGTGTCAGCCTCTCCTCGTGACGGTGTCAGTCTGGTGTCAGCCTCTCCTCGTGACGGTGTCAGTCTGGTGTCAGCCTCGCTAGTGACGGTGTCAGTCTGGTGTCAGCCTCGCTAGTGACGGTTTCAGTCTGGTGTCAGCCTCTCCTCGTGACGGTGTCAGTCTGGTGTCAGCCTCGCTAGTGACGGTTTCAGTCTGGTGTCAGCCTCTCCTCGTGACGGTGTCAGTCTGGTGTCAGCCTCTCCTCGTGACGGTGTCAGTCTGGTGTCAGCCTCGCTAGTGACGGTTTCTGTCTGGTGTCAGCCTCTCCTCGTGACGGTGTCCGTCTGGTGTCAGCCTCTACTCGTGACGGTGTCAGTCTGGTGTCAGCCTCGCTAGTGACGGGGTCGGTCTGGTGTCAGCCTCTCCTCGTGACGGGGTCGGTCTGGTGTCAGCCTCTCCTCGTGACGGTGTCGGTCTGGTGTCAGCCTCTCCTCGTGACGGGGTCCGTCTGGTGTCAGCCTCTCCTCGTGACGGGGTCGGTCTGGTGTCAGCCTCTCCTCGTGACGGGGTCGGTCTGGTGTCAGCCTCGCTAGTGACGGTTTCAGTCTGGTGTCAGCCTCTCCTCGTGACGGTGTCAGTCTGGTGTCAGCCTCGCTAGTGACGGTGTCAGTCTGGTGTCAGCCTCGCTAGTGACGGTTTCAGTCTGGTGTCAGCCTCTCCTCGTGACGGTGTCAGTCTGGTGTCAGCCTCGCTAGTGACGGGGTCGGTCTGGTGTCAGCCTCTCCTCGTGACGGGGTCGGTCTGGTGTCAGCCTCTCCTCGTGACGGTGTCAGTCTGGTGTCAGCCTCGCTAGTGACGGTTTCAGTCTGGTGTCAGCCTCTCCTCGTGACGGTGTCCGTCTGGTGTCAGCCTCGCTAGTGACGGGGTCGGTCTGGTGTCAGCCTCGCTAGTGACGGGGTCGGTCTGGTGTCAGCCTCGCCTCGTGACGGTGTCGGTCTGGTGTCAGCCTCGCCTCGTGACGGTGTCGGTCTGGTGTCATCCTCGCTAGTGACGGTGTCGGTCTGGTGTCATCCTCGCCTCGTGATGGGGTCGGTCTGGTGTCAGCCTCGCTAGTGACGGAGTCGGTCTGGTGTCAGCCTCTCCTCGTGACGGTGTCGGTCTGGTGTCAGCCTCTCCTCGTGACGGTGTCGATCTGGTGTCAGCCTCTCCTCGTGACGGTGTCAGTCTGGTGTCAGCCTCTCCTCGTGACGGTGTCAGTCTGGTGTCAGCCTCGCTAGTGACGGTTTCAGTCTGGTGTCAGCCTCGCTAGTGACGGTTTCAGTCTGGTGTCAGCCTCTCCTCGTGACGGTGTCAGTCTGGTGTCAGCCTCGCTAGTGACGGTTTCAGTCTGGTGTCAGCCTCTCCTCGTGACGGTGTCAGTCTGGTGTCAGCCTCTCCTCGTGACAGTGTCAGTCTGCTGTCAGCCTCGCTAGTGAAGGTTTCAGTCTGGTGTCAGCCTCTCCTCGTGACGGTGTCAGTCTGGTGTCAGCCTCTCCTCGTGACGGTGTCAGTCTGGTGTCAGCCTCGCTAGTGACGGTTTCAGTCTGGTGTCAGCCTCTCCTCGTGACGGTGTCAGTCTGGTGTCAGCCTCTCCTCGTGACGGTGTCAGTCTGGTGTCAGCCTCGCTAGTGACGGTGTCAGTCTGGTGTCAGCCTCTCCTCGTGACGGTGTCGGTCTGGTGTCAGCCTCTCCTCGTGACGGTGTCGGTCTGGTGTCAGCCTCTCCTCGTGACAGGGTCCGTCTGGTGTCAGCCTCGCTAGTGACGGTTTCGGTCTGGTGTCAGCCTCTCCTCGTGACGGTGTCAGTCTGGTGTCAGCCTCGCTAGTGACGGTGTCAGTCTGGTGTCAGCCTCGCTAGTGACGGTGTCAGTCTGGTGTCAGCCTCTCCTCGTGACGGTGTCAGTCTGGTGTCAGCCTCTCCTCGTGACGGTGTCAGTCTGGTGTCAGCCTCGCTAGTGACGGTTTCAGTCTGGTGTCAGCCTCTCCTCGTGACGGTGTCCGTCTGGTGTCAGCCTCTCCTCGTGACGGTGTCAGTCTGGTGTCAGCCTCGCTAGTGACGGTTTCAGTCTGGTGTCAGCCTCTCCTCGTGACGGTGTCCGTCTGGTGTCAGCCTCTCCTCGTGACGGTGTCAGTCTGGTGTCAGCCTCGCTAGTGACGGGGTCGGTCTGGTGTCAGCCTCTCCTCGTGACGGGGTCGGTCTGGTGTCAGCCTCTCCTCGTGACGGTGTCGGTCTGGTGTCAGCCTCTCCTCGTGACGGGGTCCGTCTGGTGTCAGCCTCTCCTCGTGACGGGGTCGGTCTGGTGTCAGCCTCTCCTCGTGACGGGGTCGGTCTGGTGTCAGCCTCGCTAGTGACGGTTTCAGTCTGGTGTCAGCCTCTCCTCGTGACGGTGTCAGTCTGGTGTCAGCCTCGCTAGTGACGGTGTCAGTCTGGTGTCAGCCTCGCTAGTGACGGTTTCAGTCTGGTGTCAGCCTCTCCTCGTGACGGTGTCAGTCTGGTGTCAGCCTCGCTAGTGACGGTTTCAGTCTGGTGTCAGCCTCTCCTCGTGACGGTGTCAGTCTGGTGTCAGCCTCTCCTCGTGACAGTGTCAGTCTGGTGTCAGCCTCGCTAGTGACGGTTTCAGTCTGGTGTCAGCCTCTCCTCGTGACGGTGTCAGTCTGGTGTCAGCCTCTCCTCGTGACGGTGTCAGTCTGGTGTCAGCCTCGCTAGTGACGTTTTCAGTCTGGTGACAGCCTCTCCTCGTGACGGTGTCCGTCTGGTGTCAGCCTCGCTAGTGACGGGGTCGGTCTGGTGTCATCCTCGCTAGTGACGGTGTCGGTCTGGTGTCATCCTCGCCTCGTGACGGGGTCGGTCTGGTGTCAGCCTCGCTAGTGACGGAGTCGGTCTGGTGTCAGCCTCTCCTCGTGACGGTGTCGGTCTGGTGTCAGCCTCTCCTCGTGACGGTGTCGGTCTGGTGTCAGCCTCTCCTCGTGACAGGGTCCGTCTGGTGTCAGCCTCGCTAGTGACGGTTTCAGTCTGGTGTCAGCCTCTCCTCGTGACGGTGTCAGTCTGGTGTCAGCCTCTCCTCGTGACGGTGTCAGTCTGGTGTCAGCCTCGCTAGTGACGGTTTCAGTCTGGTGTCAGCCTCGCTAGTGACGGTTTCAGTCTGGTGTCAGCCTCTCCTCGTGACGGTGTCAGTCTGGTGTCAGCCTCGCTAGTGACGGTTTCAGTCTGGTGTCAGCCTCTACTCGTGACGGTGTCAGTCTGGTGTCAGCCTCTCCTCGTGACGGTGTCAGTCTGGTTTCAGCCTCGCTAGTGACGGTTTCAGTCTGGTGTCAGCCTCTCCTCGTGACGGTGTCAGTCTGGTGTCAGCCTCGCTAGTGACGGTGTCAGTCTGGTGTCAGCCTCTCCTCGTGACGGTGTCGGTCTGGTGTCAGCCTCTCCTCGTGACGGTGTCGGTCTGGTGTCAGCCTCTCCTCGTGACAGGGTCCGTCTGGTGTCAGCCTCGCTAGTGACGGTTTCGGTCTGGTGTCAGCCTCTCCTCGTGACGGTGTCAGTCTGGTGTCAGCCTCGCTAGTGACGGTGTCAGTCTGGTGTCAGCCTCACTAGTGACGGTGTCAGTCTGGTGTCAGCCTCTCCTCGTGACGGTGTCAGTCTGGTGTCAGCCTCTCCTCGTGACGGTGTCAGTCTGGTGTCAGCCTCGCTAGTGACGGTTTCAGTCTGGTGTCAGCCTCTCCTCGTGACGGTGTCCGTCTGGTGTCAGCCTCTCCTCGTGACGGTGTCAGTCTGGTGTCAGCCTCGCTAGTGACGGTTTCAGTCTGGTGTCAGCCTCTCCTCGTGACGGTGTCCGTCTGGTGTCAGCCTCTCCTCGTGACGGTGTCAGTCTGGTGTCAGCCTCGCTAGTGACGTGGTCGGTCTGGTGTCAGCCTCTCCTCGTGACGGGGTCGGTCTGGTGTCAGCCTCTCCTCGTGACGGTGTCGGTCTGGTGTCAGCCTCTCCTCGTGACGGGGTCCGTCTGGTGTCAGCCTCTCCTCGTGACGGGGTCGGTCTGGTGTCAGCCTCTCCTCGTGACGGGGTCGGTCTGGTGTCAGCCTCGCTAGTGACGGTTTCAGTCTGGTGTCAGCCTCTCCTCGTGACGGTGTCAGTCTGGTGTCAGCCTCGCTAGTGACGGTGTCAGTCTGGTGTCAGCCTCGCTAGTGACGGTTTCAGTCTGGTGTCAGCCTCTCCTCGTGACGGTGTCAGTCTGGTGTCAGCCTCGCTAGTGACGGGGTCGGTCTGGTGTCAGCCTCTCCTCGTGACGGGGTCGGTCTGGTGTCAGCCTCTCCTCGTGACGGTGTCAGTCTGGTGTCAGCCTCGCTAGTGACGGTTTCAGTCTGGTGTCAGCCTCTCCTCGTGACGGTGTCCGTCTGGTGTCAGCCTCGCTAGTGACGGGGTCGGTCTGGTGTCAGCCTCGCTAGTGACGGGGTCGGTCTGGTGTCAGCCTCGCCTCGTGACGGTGTCGGTCTGGTGTCAGCCTCGCCTCGTGACGGTGTCGGTCTGGTGTCATCCTCGCTAGTGACGGTGTCGGTCTGGTGTCATCCTCGCCTCGTGATGGGGTTGGTCTGGTGTCAGCCTCGCTAGTGACGGAGTCGGTCTGGTGTCAGCCTCTCCTCGTGACGGGGTCGGTCTGGTGTCAGCCTCTCCTCGTGACGGTGTCGGTCTGGTGTCAGCCTCTCCTCGTGACGGGGTCCGTCTGGTGTCAGCCTCTCCTCGTGACGGGGTCGGTCTGGTGTCAGCCTCTCCTCGTGACGGGGTCGGTCTGGTGTCAGCCTCGCTAGTGACGGTTTCAGTCTGGTGTCAGCCTCTCCTCGTGACGGTGTCAGTCTGGTGTCAGCCTCGCTAGTGACGGTGTCAGTCTGGTGTCAGCCTCGCTAGTGACGGTTTCAGTCTGGTGTCAGCCTCTCCTCGTGACGGTGTCAGTCTGGTGTCAGCCTCGCTAGTGACGGGGTCGGTCTGGTGTCAGCCTCTCCTCGTGACGGGGTCGGTCTGGTGTCAGCCTCTCCTCGTGACGGTGTCAGTCTGGTGTCAGCCTCGCTAGTGACGGTTTCAGTCTGGTGTCAGCCTCTCCTCGTGACGGTGTCCGTCTGGTGTCAGCCTCTCCTCGTGACGGTGTCAGTCTGGTGTCAGCCTCGCTAGTGACGGGGTCGGTCTGGTGTCAGCCTCTCCTCGTGACGAGGTCGGTCTGGTGTCAGCCTCTCCTCGTGACTGTGTCGGTCTGGTGTCAGCCTCTCCTCGTGACGGGGTCCGTCTGGTGTCAGCCTCTCCTCGTGACGGGGTCGGTCTGGTGTCAGCCTCTCCTCGTGACGGGGTCGGTCTGGTGTCAGCCTCGCTAGTGACGGTTTCAGTCTGGTGTCAGCCTCTCCTCGTGACGGTGTCAGTCTGGTGTCAGCCTCGCTAGTGACGGTTTCAGTCTGGTGTCAGCCTCTCCTCGTGACGGTGTCAGTCTGGTGTCAGCCTCTCCTCGTGACGGTGTCAGTCTGGTGTCAGCCTCGCTAGTGACGGTTTCAGTCTGGTGTCAGCCTCTCCTCGTGACGGGGTCGGTCTGGTGTCAGCCTCTCCTTGTGACGGTGTCAGTCTGGTGTCAGCCTCGCTAGTGACGGGGTCGGTCTGGTGTCAGCCTCGCTAGTGACGGGGTCGGTCTGGTGTCAGCCTCGCCTCGTGACGGTGTC